>NW_006922272.1:120136-125310 GCF_000298275.1 Orycteropus afer afer | reverse complement strand
CAGAGCTCCCTTCGACTCATAGTGACCTTATGTACAACGGAATGAAATATTGCCTGATCTTGCATCATCCTCTCAATTGTTGCCATGCTTGAGCCTATCATCACAGCCACTGTGTCAGTCCATCTCATTGAGGGTCTTCTCCTTTTTCACTGACCCTCTATTGTACCTAGCACGATATCTCTACCAGGAACTAGTCCCTTCTGACACCATAACCAAAATATGAGAGATAAAGTCTGGTAATTCTCTCTTGAAAGGAGCATTCCAGCTGTACTTCCTCCAACACAGATTTGTTCATTTTTCTAGCAGTCCATGGTACATTCAATATTCTTTGCCGACACCACAATCCAAATGCATCAATTCTTCTACAGACTTCCTTATTCATTATCCAGCTCTCACATGCATATGAATTTACTGAAAATACCATGGTTTGACTCAGATACATCTTAGTCTTCAACGTAACATCTTTTCTCTTAAACATTTTAAAGAGGCATTTTTTCACCATATTTGTCCAATGCATTATGTCCTTTGATTTCCTGATGGCTACATCTATGGGTATTGATTGTGGATCCAAGTAAAATGAATCCTTGACAACTTCACTCTTTTCTTCACTTATTATGATGTTGCTTATTGAGCCAGTTGTGAAGATTTTTGTTTTCTTTATGTGAAAGTATAACCCATACTGAAGGCTGTAGTCTTTGATCTTCGTCAGTAAGTGCTTCAAGTCTTCTTCATTTTCAGCAAGCAAGGTTGTGTCATCTGCATATGGCAGGCTGTTAATGAGACTTCCTCCAATCCTGATTCTGCTTTCTTCTTCATATAGTCCAGTTTCTCAGATTATTTGTTCAGTATTAAGATTGAATACATATGGTGAAAGGATACAACCCTAACACACACTTTTCCTGATTTTAAGCAATGCATTACCCCCTTGTTCTGTTTGAATGACTTCCTACTGGTCTATGTGGAAGTTAAGGTTACATGTCAACCTGGCTGGGCCTGGTTTTGAGAGGCTGGGCAGCTGTATGTAATTATTCCCAATGATAAGATTGGTAATCAACTCCATGATGGAATGAATATACTGGAGCTACTTAGCTGTCTTAGGGATGTTGTCTGCTTCCAGTATATAGAAGAAGCTTGGAAAAATAGCTCTGTAGTTTTTTGGCATGCTTGGACCCTGCATGTAGCCAAGTCTTCATTCAGCAGCCTGCCATGTTGTCTGCCGATCTTCGGATTGTTCCTGGACTTGAACAAGTGACCTGCTGTATTGTGTGATAATCTTGGGACTGTGCTATTTTACTTGTCAACCTTAGGCTCGTTAGCCTCAGCAGCCACAGCTGCTTCAATGAAGAAAGCCTTCAGCTTCAGTAGGCTGGGAGCAAGAGGCAGAGCTGAAATCCAGGGTTGAGGGGCTTTCACCCAGCCCCGAGAGCCTGGCACTTTGAACTCAGATTTCTAGCCTCCTAAACTGTAAGAGAATAAACCCGTTTGTTTAAAACTACCCACTTGTGGTATTTTCTGTTCTAACAGAGCAGCACAAAGCAACCAAAATAGTCTATGTACAGGTTCCTCATGAGCACAAGTAAGTGTTCCAGAATTCCCATTCTTTGCAATGTTATCCATAATTTGTAGTGATCTACACAGTTGAATGCCTTTGCATGTCAATAAATCACAGATAACATATTGCTGATATTCTTTGCCTTCAGCCAAGATCCATCTAATATTAGCAATGATGTCCTTCATTCCATACCCTCTTCTGAATCCTGCTTCAATTTCTGGTCATTCCCTGTCAATGTGCTGCTGCAACTATTTTTTAATAATCTTCAGCAAAATCTTACTTGCACGTAACATTAATGATATTGTTTGATAATTTCCACATTCTGTTGAATCACCCTTGTTTGGAATGGGCATACATATGGATCTCTTCCAGTCGGTTGGCCAGGTAATTGTCTTTTAAATTTCTTGGCATAAATGAGTGAGCACTTCCAGAGCTGTATCCATTTATTAAAGCATCTCAGTAAGTATTCTGTCAATTCCTGGTGCCTTGTTTTTTTGCCAATTCCTTCAGTGCAGCTTAGACTTCTTTCTTCAATATCATCATTTCTTTATCATACCCTACACCTCCTGAAATGGTGAAAGAAGATTTCAAAGGGAAGCTCACAAAGAACAAAGTAAAGTATTATAATGAAATGTGCAAAGACTTGGAGTTGGAAAATCAAAAGGGAAGAATGTAGCATTTCTCAAGCTGAAAGAACTGAAGGAAAAATTCAAACCTCAAATTGCAATATTAAAAGATTCTATGGGCAAAATATTGAATGATGCTGGAAGCATCAAGGGAAGACGGAAGGAATATGCAGAGTTACCATACAAAAAAGAATTGGTTGATATTAAACCATTTTGGAAGGTATCCTATGATCAAAGGACAAGTAGAATATGCAAATCACAGCCTCTACTACTTGGCTACCACTATCAACAGTTCTGATCAGGATCACAATAGAAGGTCGTGGACAGAGAGGAAGGGAAAAAATGTAGAATAAAATTCAGAATCGTTAAAAAAAAGACCATACTTACTGGTCTGATAGAGACTGATGGAAGCCACCAGACCACAGCCCTAATATGCCCTTCAATCTTGGAACTAAACCTACCCCTAGGGTCAGCTTTCAGCCAAATAATAGACAGTGAATAGTAACACCAGGGAGGAATGTACTTCTCAGTACAATCAACTATATGAGATTAAAAGGGCAGCATTTCTCAAAAACAAAGCTCAGAAGACAGGAAGGGCAGGAAGGAAGGACGAATGGAAACAGGAAACCCACAGAGGAAGTGGGAAGAGTGCTGTTACACTGAGAGACTGCAACCAATGTCATGAAACAAAATGTGTATAAATTGTTGAATGGAAAACTGATTTGCTCTGTGAACTTTCACCCAAACTACAATTTTAAAAAACTATCTGTGTCTTTGTTATACACATTTCTACTTTGGAAACTTGAAATACTGTTTTGATTTCATTTACTTGAATGGGAGAAATTTTTATTGTATTTTCATTCAAAGGATAGGTTTGGGAATTTTTCTCAGTTCCAATTTAAAAACATGGAAACACTTTGAACTTTATATACATGCATGGAAGAATCTTTGTAATACTTTCTCATTCAAAGAATATGCTGGGAATATTTCCATCCTTTGTTATACCAGACGTACTTTGAAAACTTGGGAAACTCTGTAAAATGCATGTGCTTGAATCTGAGAATCAATGTAGTGTGTCCTTCATCAAAAAATGTATTGAGAATTTCTTCATCTTTGTAACACAAGAAAAGCCAAAAAAAAAAAAAAAAAAAGTTTGTGACCTGGACAGGAAAATGGACACATTAGATTGATATCTTACAATATGAGAAATATATCATGATGATGGAATTATAAATGGAAGAGGTAGCTAATTCTTAAAAAAAGAAAACAAAAACAGTTGCCATCAATTTCAGTTCATGGTGACCTCATGTATGTCGGAGTAGAACTGTGCTCCGCAGTTTTCAATGGCTGTGAGCATTTGGAAGTGGACTGCCAGACCTTTCTTCTGAGATGCCTCTGAGTAGATTTAAACCACCAACCTTTTGGTTAGTAGCCAAGCACTTAACCATATTCACCATCTAGGCTTGTGGTAGTTAAGCTTGTGTGTCAACTGGGCTGGACCTGGTTGAGTGGCTGGGCAGCTGGATGCAGTTATTCCCTAAGGGGAGACTGGCAATCAGTTCCATGATGGAATCTACTGGAGCAGCTAAGTAGCTGCTTTAGGCATGTGGGCTGCTTCCAGTATATAAGCAGCAGCTTTAAGGAAGGTCTTTAGCTTTTTGGCACGCTTGAACTCTGCATGTAGCTAAGTCATTGCTCAGCAGCTGCCATGCCCTGCTGATCTTGGGAGTTTTTCTGGACTTCAATCAGTAGTCTGCCAAGTTGTTTGGCAATATTGGGACTGTGCCTTTTTACTGGTCACCCTTGGGCATGTCAGCCCCAGCAGCTACCAGCTGCCTAAGTGAAGAAAAGCCTATCGCTTTAACAGGCTGGGAGCAGGAGGCAGAGCTAAAGCCCAAGGTTGAGGGGCTTTCACCCAGCCCCTAGAGCCTGGCACTTTAAACTCAGACTTCAAGCCTCCAAAATTGTAAGAGAATAAATCCTTGTTTTTTTCAAGCCATCCCACTTGTGGTATTTTCTGTTAGGGCAGCACAGAGGTAACCAAAACTAAGCTGCCACCTAATTCTTAGGGGAGCATAAAGGAAGCCTTATTAAAGATGGAGTTCTGTCCCTTTTACTTCAGGACCCATGCTCACGGCATTTTCCTGGTCTGAAAACACTACCACCTCACTATTCTACCTTCTCCTCTCCCAATGCAAACACACCTTTCTCAAAGAAGCATGTCTTCGTCGCCAAGAAAAGGAAAGTCCTTCTTTATGTGCTCAAATGTCTGTTCTTTTCCTTCATAGCACTAATTACAATTATAACAAGCCGTCTAATTGTTTCACTTTTATTATCTTCTACTACAGGATATACATATCCTTGAGAGTGAAGACCTATTTGAGGTGGTGATTTTCTGTTCATCCCCATTATTACCAGTTTCTAGTATAAGTCCTAGGTGCTCAACTAATATTTGTTAAATAAATTAATAACTTTAAATAGAAGGTAATAATGGAAAGATGTGGGGTAGGGTAGGGTGGCAGGTGGAAAGGTTGAGACTAAGACAAGGAAACTAGGGAGAGAACAGCATAAGTCAATTTCCAAGGCAGTACATCACCATAATGACATCTGGACAATCAAGGCAGAGTTTGGCTTTGCTAGACTACAAGAAACCTGTACATAGATGAGGAGGCTGTTGTTCAAACAGAACAAGGGGATACTGCATGGTTTAAAATCAAGAAGAGAGTGTGTCAGGGTTGTATCCTTTCACAATACTTATTCAGTTTGTATGCTGAGCAAATATCTGAGAAGCTAGATTATATGAAGAAGAACATGGCATTAGGATTGGAGGAAGACTCATTAACAACCTGCAATACACAAACAACATAACTTTGCTTGCTGAAAGTAAGGATGACTTGAAGTGCTTACTAATGAAGATTAAAGATTACAGTCTGTGGTATGGATTTCATCTCAACATAAAACAAAAATCCTCAAAACTGGTCCAATAAACAGCTTCA
>NW_006922272.1:93801-119621 GCF_000298275.1 Orycteropus afer afer | reverse complement strand
CTGCAATGATGGGTTGGGGTATAGCAAGGATCATGAGGCTGGCACAGGACCAGGCAGCATTTTGTTCTGTTGTACATAGGGTCATTATTAATCGGAGATGACTCGACAGCACCTAACGACAACCACAACAGATTATAACAGTTAAGCCCAGAGTACGGAAGGTATTATAGGTCATGCTATGAAGCATTATTTGCAATTCTATATTGCCCTGTGCACATACCTATCACTGTGAGATCCTTCATTCATTTGACATATATTTAATGAGTAGTTACTTTGTACCTGACACTATCCTAAGCACTGGGGATTCAATGAGTAAACCTAATAAGGTTCTTTATTTAGAGCTTAAAGGTTAATAAAAATTTCATCCCTGAGCATGAGGCCTGTGTCTTGGTCATCTCAGGGAATGCACAATGCCTGGAACAGTGTCTGACATGTCAGCCACCAAAAATATTTGATGAAGGAAAGAAAAAATGAAAAAAATGAAGTCAGTGGAATGGCAGGATAATCCCTGATATTAACATAATTGGAGAAAAAGATCAATCAGGAAACAGCCTGGACCAGCTTTGCACTACCTAGGACTGATCCAGCTACTCAATTCCTGAGCCTTGGGAGTCTTGGGCCTACTTGTCATTATCCCCTTGGTTCCTGCCCAGTCTGCTTGAGCCTCCACCAGAGATCAAAATGGAAGCCATGTTGTTACTTTTGCAGTAGGTGAAACAAAGAGAAAGGGCCCTGTTTTGGTTACTTCATGCCATGCTAACAGAAAATACCACAAATGTGTGACTTTAACAAACAAGAGTTCATTCTCTTACAGTTTGGGAGGTTAGAAGACCGAGTTCAAAGTGCCAGGCTCTAGGGGCTAGGTGAAAGCTCCTCAACCTTGAGCTTCAGCTCTGCCTCTTATTCCTGGCCCACTGAAGCTGAAGGCTTTCTTCACTCAGGCAGCTGGTAACTGCTGAGGCAGACAAACCGTAGGTCAACAAGTAAAAAGGCACAGCCATTATATTACCAAACCACATAGCAAGCCATTGACTCATGTCCACTAAGAGTCCCAAGATTGGCAGACAACATGGCAGCCTGCTGAATAATGACTCAACAACATGCAGGATTCAAGCATGCCAGAAACTACAGACCAGGCCTAAAGCATCTATTTATATACTGGGAAAAGACCATATCCCTAAGTCAGCTACTCAGCTGCTCACAGTAGATTGCACCATGGAACTGATAACCAGTTTCATCACGAGGAATAAGATACCCAGTTTTCCAGCCACTCAAAAGAAGGCCCATCCAAGTTGACACATAACCTTAACTACCACAGGTCCTCACTTGGGCTGTCTAGGCAGCAGAGAGATAAAATTGTTTCTGGTGTCTAATTTGAATCCTTGAATGCATTTTCCTAAAGACATATTGCTAGGCAGAGGAATTAGGTTTTATAGTACTACCAAATTGTACTTCAGACATATTCTGGTCAAACAAAGTTTTTGAGGGTTAACGAAGGGACCTAAACACCTAATATAATAGCATTCCTTTAAGAAAAGCTCTTCTATGATCAACACAGTAGCACTGAGGAAGAGGAAGACATAGAGACATGCATGGGAGGTACAGACAATAAAGATGAACCCTTTTGCACATACAGTACTGCATTATCAGTGAAGGCAAACATGGATATATGGGTGGGTAGATGAACTATCAGGTATGTCTATGAAGGGGGAGTGTACCCAAGATCATGTATAGGGCTGGCAGACAATGTTTCTGCAAGTGTTTGTATGTTCTGTAAGAATTCTCGGGTATATAGTAGAGCTGACAAGGGACAAGGTTGTAGTCACTTCTTGGCCACAGCCAGCTACCCAGAGAGAGGCAAGTGGGCTCAGGACCATAGTCTAAGGGGACATGAAGCTCAATTGACATAACATATTACACAAAAACATTGTTCCACATCATACTTTGGCAAATAGCAACTGGGATCTCAAAAGCTTGCAAGTGGCCATCTAGATGCAACGATGTGTCTCTCCTCATCCAGAAGAAAGAAGAATGAAGAAAACCAAAGATTCATGGAAACAATTAGTCCAAGCAACTGGTACACCATGTGATCCTCAGACTATATGACTATGAGACCAGAAGAACTAGATGGTGTCCGACTACCACTGTCAACCACTCAGAGGGGAATTTATGTAGGAAATCCTGGATAGAGTGGGAGAACAATGTGGAACAAAACTCAAAATCATTAAAAAAAAAAATGACCAGGTTTGCCAGTCTGATAGAGCCTAATGGAACCACTGAGACTATGGCTCCTAGCTGCCTTTCAGGTCTGGAATTGAACCCACTTCTGTGACTTCCAGTTAAACGAAAGACAGGCATATGAGGTGAACATTTACATTAGGTAGATACACTCCTTGGAGAGAATCATCATGGGATAATAGAAGGGCTGTATATGCACAGGGAAACAGCTCAGGGGACAGGAGTGCACGGAGGGAAGGACACAGGGCAGAGGTATCTATGGGGAGGAAGTGGGAGGGGAGCTGTTGCATTGGCTGCTGTATGGAATGTGAATTTGCTCTATAAACTTTCACCCAAATCACAATTAAAAAAAAATTTTTTTTTTAAAGAAAATGTTCTAATTTCTAATTCTGGCATTCAGACTTCCAAGCTTAAAAATAAACAGCCTGTATTTCATGTTTCCCAGGAGTACACTTCCAGCACTTTTGTCTGTCAGCTTATTGTACTGTGGTGGCTTGTGTGCTGCTGTGAGGCTGTGAACTCCACCAGCATTTCAAGTACCAGTGGGGTCATCCATGGTGGACAGGTTTCAGCAGAGTTTCTAGACTAAGACAGACTGGGAAGAAGGAAGAGGCCATCCAATTCTGAAAAAACTGGCCATGAAAACATTATGAATTGCAGTGATATGTTACTGGAAAACTATGAATAGCCATGAAACATTGTCTGATATAGTGCCAAAAGATGAGCTCTTCAGGTTGGAAGGCACTCAAAGTATGACTGGGGAAAAGCTGTTTCCTCAAAGTAGAGGTGACCTAAATGACATAGAGAGAGTAAAGCATTTAGGACCTTCATTTGCAAATGGGACATGACTCAAAATGGGAAAAAACAGCTGCAAACATTCATTAATAATCGGAATGTTGAAAGTATGAAGTATGAATCTAGGAAAATTGGAAGTTGTCAAAAATGAAATAGAATGCATTAAAGATCAATATCTTGAGCATTGGTGAGCTGAAATGAACTAGTAGGGGGTATTTTGAATGAGACAATCATACGGTCTACTATGCTTGGAATGACAAATTGAAGAGGAATGGTGTTGCATTCATTGTCAAAGAGAACATTTCAAGATCTATTCTGAAGCACCATGCTGTCAGTGATGGGATAATATCCATATGCCTACCAGGAAAATGAGTTAATACTACTATTATTCAAATTTATGTACCAACCACTAAAGGGAAAGATTAAGAAATTGAAGATTTTTACCAACTTCTGCAGTTTGAAATTGACCAAACATGCAATCCAGATGTATTGATCATTACTGGTGATTGGAATGCAAAAGTTAGAAACAAAGAAGAATCATTGGTAGTTGGAAAATATGGCCTTGATGATAGTAATGATGCCAGAGATCACATGATAAAATTCTGCAAGACCAATGACTTATTCATTCCAAACATCTTTTTTCAACAAATTAATAGCAGCTACACATGTGGACTTCACCAGATGGAATATACATGAATCAGATCGACTATATCTGTGGGAAGAGGTGATGGAGAAGCTCAATATCATCATTCGAAGCAAGGTCAAGAGCTGACTGTGAAACAGACCATCAATTGCCCATATGCAAATTCAAGTTGAAGTTGAAGGAAATTAAAAACAAGTCCATGAGAGCCAAAATACAAACTTGATTATATCCCACCTGAATTTAGAGATAATCTGAAGAATAGATTCGATGCATTGAACAACAATGACTAAAGACCAGACGAGTTGTGGATGACATCAAGAACATCATACATGAAGAAAGCAGTCATTAAAAAGACAGGAAGGAAAGAAAAGACCAAAATGGGTGTCAGAAGAGATTCTGAAACTTGCTCTTGAATGGAGAGTAGCTAAAGCAAATGGAAGAAATTGTGAAATAAAAGAGCTGTACAGAAGATTTCAAAGGGTGGCTGCAGGAGACAAAGCATTATAATGAAATGTGCAAAGACTGAGAGTTAGCAAACCAAAATGGAAGAACATGCTTGGCATTTCTCAAGCTGAAAGAACTGAAGAAAAAAATTCAAGCCTCAAGATGCAATATTGAAAGATTCTATGGGCAAAATATTGAATGATGCAGGAATCATCAAAAGAAGACAGAAGAATTACATGGAGTCACTATACCAAAAAGAACTGGTCAATGTTCAACTGTTTCAGGAGGTAACATATGGTCAAGAACCAATGGTATTTAAGGAAGAAGTTCAAGCTGCACTAAGGGAATTGGCAAAATACAAGACTCCAGGAATTGATAGAATACTCACTGAGATGTTTCAACAGATGCAGTAATAGAGGTGCTTATGCATTTGTGCCAAGAAATTTGGAAGAAAGCTACCTGGCCAACTGTCTGGAAGAGATCCACGTGTGTACACATTCCAAAGAAAGGTAGAATGTGGAAATTATTGAGCAATATCATTAATATCACACACAAGTAAAATTTTGCTGAAGATGATTCAAAAACAGTTGCTGTAGTATATCAGCAGAGAACTTCCAGAAATTCAAGGTGGATTCAGAAGAGGACAAAGAATGAGGGATATCATTGCTGATGTCAGATAGATCTTGCCTGAAAGCAAAGAATACCAGAAAGATGTTTCCCTGTGATTTATTGACTATGATAAGGCATTGAACTGTGTGGGTCATAACAAATTATGGACAACATTGCAAAGAATGGGAATTCCAGAACACTTAATTATGCTCATGAAGAACACATACAGAGACCAAGAGGTTGTCATTCAAATAGAACAAGGGGGTACTCCATGGTTGAAAATCAGGAAAGGTGCATGTCAGGATTGTATTCTTTATTCAATCTGTATGCTCAGCAAATAATCTAAGAAGCTAGACTATAAAGAAGAATGCAGCATCAGGATTGGAGAAAGACTTGTTAACAACCTGTGATATGCAGACAACACAACGTTGCTTGTTGAAAGTGAAGATGACTTGAAGCATTTACGGATGAAGATTAAAGAGCACAGCCTTCAATATGGATTACACTTCAACATAAAGAAAACAAAAATCCTCACAACTAGAGGAATATGCAACATTAGAATGAATGGAGAAAAGATTGATTGTCAGGGATTCCATTTTACTTGGATCCACAGTCAACATCCATGTAAGCAGCAGTCTAGAAATCAAACATCATATTGCACTGGGTAAATCTGCTGCAAACTACCTCTTTAAAGTCGTAAGAAGTAAAGATGTCTTTCTGAAGACTAAGGTGCGCCTAATCCAAGCCATTGTATTTTCAATCACCTCATATGCGTGTAAAAGCTAGATAATAAATAAGGAAGACAGAAGAGTTGATGCCTTTGAATTGCATTGTTGGTGAAGAATACTGAAAATACCATGGACTATCAGAAAAATGAACTAATCTGTCCTGGAAAAAGTTCAGTCAGAATGCTCCTTGAAAACAAGAATGGACAGACTGTCTCATGTTCTTTGGTCATGTTGTCAGAAGGAACCAAGAAGGATATCATGCCAGGTACAGTAGACCAAAGTAAACCAAACAAAACTTACTGTTATCGAGTCAAATCCAACTCATAGCAACCACTCCTTGGGTTTCCAAGGCAGTATCTCTACAGAAGTAGATTGCCCAGTCTTCCTTCCAAGGAGTAGCTGGTGGGTTTGAACTGCCAGCCTTCTGGTTAGCAGTCAAATGCCTCAGACGCTATGCCACCAGAGCTCCCAGTAAAGTAGAGGGTTGGCGAAAAAGGGGAAGACCTTCAATGAGATGAATTGATACAGTGACTGCAACCATGGGCTCAGGCAGAGCAAAGATTGTGAGGATGGCACAGAACCAGGCAATATTTTGTTCTGTTGTACATAGGATTGCTATGAGTCAAAGCCAACTAGACAGCACCTAACAATGTCTACAACATGCATACTTTTGACCTAGAAAAAGTCCTTCAGGCAAGGACTGTGCCTTCTTTGGATCCACCTCTGGCAACAATACACAGGCCAGCACTTAACACTACTGAGTGCCTTGCTCATCAATGAGCAAGAAATCATCAATGTTGAGAAAGAAGGCTAGAAACTGAATTTGGGTGTCTGATTTGATCTTGCCCTCAGCAGTTCTGGAAAGTGTTGACTGTGAATGCAAAGGGCCTTCACAGTCATGCTGCCTCACACCCAAGATGTCTACACCCTTAACTCCAGAACTGCCCCGAATAAGAGGCATGTCAGTATGTGGTCCTGGGTTTGCTCAGGGAGCGTCATCTCCCAGATCTGTCCTTGGTTATGGCCCACAGCCCACCCTTTCAGTCTAGAGTCGAAAGCAGATTAAGTGACATCTGCTTACCCAGAACTGACTGAGGAACTTCTACATTTGGCTTGAGGCCCTTCAAGAAAACTGTGTGTTTGGCTTTTTCGAGCTCTTCACACATATACTTTTGTTTTTAGCACACTGTTGATGAGGTTGGGAGAAAAACAGAATAATCTTTGAGCATTTTATCTTAACTAATTTCTCTTCTGGCTTTTATTTTTAAGTCACTTACTGCCTTTTTTCAGCCTTCACCACAAAATTTAACTGGTGTTTTCAACTCTCAACTTTTTTTTTTTTTTTTTTGCACTGACATTGACATTCTTCATGTTGCTTTGGTTTTCAGCATATAATTTCTACCTTAATTTTGCTCAGTTTCCATCGTAAGGGCTGCATTTGTTTCTCTGGTCTGTAGTTATGTCAGTGGACACGATGCCACTATCTGGGTAAGTTAAATTGCTCCTCGCTTAGGCCAACTTCATTTTCCCAGTGCTTTAGTTTCACAGGTTTCAATCATATCTTATCTTCTCTGTTTCTGGAATGTATGTCCAGATGAACAACAGAGACCTCCTCTACCAGGCCTCTCTATGCAAAATGTTCAAATGTTTAATTGCCACAAAACAGCCTGCGTTGCTTTGAATGAGGAGACACCTAACCCTAATGCTAACCTTGACCCCAGTCAGAAAATGGCTAGTACCCATATTCATTTCCCCCCATTACAGTGTTTGGGGCAATATGCTTAGCGACTACATTTTGTAACAGCTACATTTATAACCAGTCAGCTGTGGTTGCCATGCATCCTTAAAGAATGATAAATTGTTTCCTGTCCTATGCATGCTTTCAAATACACCCAGAGACAGCTTCCCAAAGCATGTGGAAGAATAATAGCTCCCTCTTTTGAAATTGAAAAAACTGGTCAGGGAGGGGGAAGACGAAGTTTGCACATCCACCAGCATAAGCCTCATCGTTACCATCCTCTGGCTTGTCTCTAGGAAATGGTGAATGGGGCAGACAAGATTTCTAGGAACATACATTTTATAAATATAGTTAGATCTATTAAGGATATATTAACAAGAAATAACAATAGATGAATTAGAATAATTTATATTTTATACAATAGTAATAATATCTATTTTCTTAGCATTGTACAGTGAAACAAAAAAAACTTCATGTACATGAGTTAATCTTGTTCACAGTAGTTTCAGAAAGTGTTGACCCTGAATGCAAATGGCCACCACAATCATGCTGCCTCATACCCAAGTTTTCTGCATCATTAATTCTAGAACTGCCCTGCAGAGGCAGCTTGCCAGTATGTGGGACTCTGGTTTGCTAGGGAAGAGTGATCTTTTTTAAGAAAAAAAAACCCTAACACAGGTAAGATGAATATAAGCATTCCCAGTTTACAGATGAAAAAACACAGTGTCTCTGAGCCAAAGACACTAGGTTAGTGATTGTCGGTTATCATCATTGGTTGCTGGCAAGTCAATTCCCACTCAGGGAGCCCCTATATGTGCAGAGTAGAACTGCTCCACAGCTTCAAGGCTGTGACCTTCTGAAAGCAAATTGTCAGGCCTTTCTTCTGAGGTGCCTTTGGATGGATTAGAATTGCCAACCATCTTGTTATTAACCACATGTACCACCAAGGGAACCGAATGATTGCCAGAGTCAGGACTAAAATACTAGTCTTCTGATGTGGACCAAGATTCTCTTTATTTCATCATACTGTTGTAAGCAGGAAGGGAATATAGGAATTTCAGATTTAGAGCCTGGACTTGGGTGATGGTTCATTTATATGGAGAAGACGTGCTAGATGAGATGTGAGAAGTTCTAGGGAAGCTTATTATTTTAAGAAAACACATTTTCTTCAAACCAAGGAGCAGCATTTAAAGATGTGTTGTAAATGAAGTTCCATAGACAGCCTGCTGGTGGCAGGAGGAGTTGTGGAGTACTGTCATATTCCATTTACAAAAACCTCCCCCCCCAAAAAAAAAAAAAATTTAGATAAAACTTGATAGGGGATTATATAGCCAATTGCAAGGATAAGTTTGAGTTGGTATGATCTGATATGCAGATAGTTTATCCGTCTCTAAAAGTCAAAGCCACAATATCTAGGGCCGACATCTGGAAATGTATATGAGAACTCTCTAGCCTGAAGAGTTCCCATCCTGCTAGTAGGTCACAGCTCCTAACATGAACTGCAGCTTCCCAGTCAGTACAAAAGTCTACAATTACAACCATTCTTTGGAATCCTCTCAGCAAAGGGAGGACATTCCTTGGCTGGTTTAGAAAAACCAGTACAGAGTTGCACAGAGAAAGGAATGCAGTCTGGATGAAGGGCCAATGATTAACGGATTATGTCAAGAAAGAAAAAAAGAAAAGGCAGAGAAAAGAGGTTTTAAAAACACAATTCTGCCACAACCTCAAAAATGCTTAAGGGAGTAGTGTGGGTGAGAAGGTAGGGAATTGGCAGAAGTAGTGAACAGGAAATAGGATTAAATAGAGGAAGAGCTGTGTCACCAGGAGTGGCCTGGCTAAAGGAATGGAACCTTAATCCCAAGCCCTTAGGTCTACATAGCAGTTGTAACTTTCCAAGACTATCCACAATTATTATCTCATCTGGTTAGGAAAAAAAAAAAAAAAAAACAACCTCAGTAGAGTCAGGCAGGCACACACCATTTTCATTTTATAGATGACAACTGAGTTTTGGTGAAGTTAAGCATTTTATCCAGGGTCACAATGCAGGGAGAGTTCAAAGTGGAACTCTGATTTGTAGGCCAGGTCCCTTCCACCAGGGGACACTGCCCTTCCACAGAGGGTAAAAGGTCTTGATCCAGGGCCCTTGGGTAATGGGATTGACTCAGGAAGGGCTAAGGAGGAGTTCTTTGAACTTCTCATCAGAAAAAGATGAACGGGGAAGACCATGTCTGGCAGGGCTGTGCCAGGGACTCTGGGAGGAAAGGCTAGAGAGGTCCAGAAGAAATAGGAACAGGAACAGGTCTGAGACAGTGCTCAGAAGATGAAGAGGGAAAGTCCAATTTGGGAGATGGGAAGGAAAAGGCCAGCTCTGGCATGTGACAAGGCATGGAAGGAAGGACAATGGCCTGTGGAAAATAACTCTGAGACTTCCTGCTTAAGGAGTCAATGAAATGCTGCTACTGCCCACTGCTCCTGTCAGGTAAATCCATTCTCTTGGGTAGGAATTGCTTTACAATTTCAGCAGAGATGCCTAATGGATCACACAGACATAATTTTTAAACAGTGTGTTCATCTCACACCAATAGATGACATGTCAAGATGCCCTGTGAAAGCTTATCAGAGACCACAGGTGCTCAGCACTCCTGACTGAAGTGGCAGAGGAATGATCTGAGGTCTGCCCCGTGCTCACCTCCTGGATATTCTGCTTCACCCGGCTGTCTGACGGATGCATGATTGTCCCCATCACTTTCATGTTGCCACAGACAACCAGGGCTTCATCTGGTGTCTCTGTGTTTATTCCTACTCGGCCACGACAGACAACAGATTCTGGAACTTGTCCTCGCTGCCATAATGCATCATTGTCGTTTTCAAATTGCCCAGGGTTAGAGGCCTGGAAATATATAAAGAAATACATTACAATTAAAGTTACAGAAGTGGGAATGGACCAACACTTCACTCTTCATAGCCAAGGAAAACAACAGAATGTTATCCAAGTCTTTCACATGACATATCCAAATAGCTCTAGGGTCTCAGGAGAGCCGAGGAGGCTCTCCTAACTACTCTGCTCCCACTAGCAGGAGCTCTGTAGGCCATGGTTTGGAGAATCCAATCTCTGCTACATATATCTGGAATTGAGAATGTGCTCAGTCATACCTGATGGATGATAAGGAAGAAGAAAACTCATAATGACTATCATTTAAAACCAGATCATTATATCAAACAATGTTATAAGCTTATTAAAGCTCATATAAATTAAAATAGCTTACTTTTAGCTAGCCCTTTCATAGTTTCAAACATTTTCATATTTACAATTGATTTACATATTTACATTTGTCAAGCAAATGACAATACAAATAATCTCATGTACCCTTCCCTGTCCAAAGATGGTGCTGAAGAATTATAAGAGCTACATTTGTTGTGTACTAAGCCATACCACAATTCTATGAGCTATGTATTGTTATGCTCATTTTATTGCTACTGAGGTTCAGAAGGGATAAATAAATTGACTCCAAGCCTACAAAATTAGTATGTTCTAGAGCGGAAATTATACTTCCTCTGATTATTAAATAATTGATCATATTAATTACTATTGTTTCATGGTGTCACCTTGTTGTAACCCTGGCCAAATGTGGTCTTCAAGAAAATCCAACTATAAATATTGGACTAGACAAAGTTCTGGAGATTTTACTGTTACATAAAATTGCTAACTGAAGAATTTTCAATTATATCCCTTTTCTTTTTCCCAACTGTCTTATACCAGCTGAATGTATTTCTAAATATCTCTACATAAACCGATCAAAAACCAAACTCACTGCCCTCAAGTCAGATCCAAGTCATAGCGACCCCTCATTGAGTTTCCGAGGTGGTATCACTATAAAAGTAGATTGCCCCATCTTCCTTCCGAGGAATTTCTTAAAAAAAAAAAAAACCCATACTAACCTTACAGGACAGAGTTGTTGTTGTTGTTGTTATATGCCATCGAGTTGGCCCCGACTCATAGTGACCCCTCCTTGGGTTTCCGAAGCAGTATCACTATGGAAGTAGGATTGCCCAACCTTCCTTCCGAGGAGTGGCTGGTGGGTTTGAACCGCCAGCCTTCTGGTTAGCAGTCAAGTGCCTTAGGCACTATGCTACCAGAGTAGCACTGTCTAATAGGGTTTTCAAAGCTGTAAATCTTTATGGAATCAGACTGCCACATCTTTCTTCTTCACAGACAGGTTGGTAGGTTCCAACTGCCAAACTTTTGTTTAGCAGCCCAGCACTTAATCACTGTGCCATGAAGTCTCTTTCAAAGTCCTCACAATGAAATTAATTTGTATTGTAAATTATGGCATATTCCTCTAATTGGGAATTTTGTGTGTTTGAGGCAGGTTGTCACACACTGAGATCAACATCTAAAAAGTCAGCACTAGGGCAATAATTTCACTTTTTGCCTTTCGTTACGCTGTGTGAGACACTGCAAGCTCAGCACCTATGTCTGCATGAACATCTCTGAAAGAATTCTCAAGAAACCTACAACAATGGTTTCCTCAAGGATGAAGACCTGAAGATGGAGAAACTGGGTGGAAGATTCACCATTCACTTTATGCCATATCCTCTGATACTGTTTCAATGTTTTTACCATGTGCATTTGTTTCTACTTTAAAAAACAATGAAAAGAAATCACAAAGTGTATTTCTTACTTTGTGGTAGTTAAGGGTTCTGTGGCAGTTAAGGTTATGTGTCAACTTGAGTTGACTGGCTAGGCAGCTGGATGTAGTTATTCCCCATGGTGAGACCGGTAATAAAATCTATGGCAGAATATACTGGAGCAGTTGAGTAGCTGCCTTGGGGATATGGTCTGCTTCCAGTACATAACAAGACAGCTTTGAAAAAGGTCTCTGAGCTTTTGGCACATCTGGATCCTGCATTTGGCCAAGTCTTCATCCCAAGTCTGCCAATCTTGGGACTGTTAATGGACTTGCATTATTGGCCTGGCACGTTGCTTGATAATTATGGGACAGTGCCAATTTACCTGTCAACCTTGGGTTTGTCAGCCTCAGCATAGAGCAGCTGTCTAAGTTAAAAGAAGCCTCCAGCTTCAGTGGGCCAAGAGCAAGAGGCAGAGCTGAAGCCCAAGGTCAAGGGGCTTTCACCAAGCCCAAGAGCTGGCACCTTGAACTTGGACTTGTAGCCTCCTAAATGGCAAGAGAATAAATCCCTGTTTGTTCATGCCATCTAATTGTGGTATTTTCTATTAGAGCAGCACAAGAGGGCCCAAACAGGGGTTTTTGTTTGGTTTGTTTGGTTGGTTTTTAAGAGCTTTTAGATTTTTTCAACTTCCTATTTCACTCCCACCTATCTGAATCCTTGAAGACTCAACCTTAGACACTTGATAAACAAAAAGCAGTGAGAGAATACAAAGTAACAAATCTAAACATTACATTGTGTAAATTCACTTGAACAAAGACCTTTTCTGCAAGGTCCCCAGAGCCCCCTGGTTGTAAACAGCAAGTTGGCTTTGACTCAAATCCTTTTATAGCAAATAATCAACTAAATCCAAAGGTACGCCATATAAAATGTTGACGTATTTTGCTCTACTCTGAACATAATGCGCCACTTCAAGGAAACAAAATAAGACAATGATGGATTTTTTTCTTAATGAGCTTGAGATAATTATTATCATGTTAGTAACTTGATACTGAAACAGCATATATAAACAGATTTTATTTTTTAGAATAATTATAACAATCTTACTTGGCTTGTGTTAGATAAAAACTCAGTCCCTAAAATAGATTCAAAACATTTTGGAAAGGGCCACAGATTTATGATGGTCCAAGTACATAACCTAACAGAGCAGTTCTCATCAGTAATCGGAAATGTTATTATCAGATGTGGGAACTTATTAACCTTCTCTGAAATCTGCAATCTTAATAGTGTCAAAGCAAACTTTAGTACACACCTACTTCTCATTTATTGAATACTACTTGCTTTCCAACATTTCACATTTATGACAATAGTGAAAAAAAATCTTTATCTATTTTGTACACTAAGGTTTTGTGTCAACTTGGCTGAGTTATGATTCTCAGTAGTTTTGGCAGTTATGTAATAATGTAATTTGGCAATTATATGATCATGTAATTTGGCAGTAATCCTCCATTTTGTGCTCAGGTGTGGTCATCCTCCATTTTTGCCTATTTTTTTGCATAACAACCTGGGTTTTTGGAACCTAACCATGTCAGTAAGTGAAGAGAACATATATTATTTGTGCAGTTATGAAGCTGATGGCACAAACAATTAAGTGCACAACTGCTGACAGAAAGGTGGTGGTTTGAAATCGCCCAGCACCTCTATGGGACGCAGACCTGGTAATCTCTTCCTAAAAAGATTACAGCCAAGAAAATCCTATGGGGCAGTCCTACTCTGTCAAATGGGGTTGCTGTGAGTCATACTCAACTTGATGTCACCTAATAACAACACTCACATATGGCTCAGTGGTTGGTTTATGTCCAACATTAAGATTAATTATGTAAAATTTCTAAAATTCATTCATTATCTGTCTCACAGCCTCATATGCTGCTGTTGTCATTAGCTGCCGACTTGGCTCTGACTCATAGCTAACCTATGTACAGTAGAAAGAAACACTGCCTACCCCGGTGCTATCCTTACAGTATTTGTTATGCTTGAGCCTGTTGTTGCAGCCACTGTGTCAATCCATCTCGTTGAGGGCCTTCTCCTTTTTCACTGTCCCTCCACTTTACCACGCATGATATCTTTCTCCAGGGACCAGTCTCTTCTGACAGCATGACCAAAGTCTGTGAGACAGAGTCTGGATATTCTCACCTCCAAGGAGCATTCCAGCTGCACTTCTTCCAAAACGGATTAGTTCATTCTTCTGGCAGTCCATGGTATTTCCAGTATTTGTTGCCAACAACACAACTCAAATGCATCAATTCTTCTTGAGTCTTCCTTATTCATTGTTTGGCTTTCACATGTATAAGAGGCAAATGAAAAATACCATGGCTTGGGTTAGGCACATCTTAGTCTTCAAAGTGACATCTTTGCTCTTTAACACTTTAAAGAGGTTGTTTGCAGCAGATTTGCCCAATGCAGTATGTTCTTTGATTTCTTGACTGCTGTTTCCATGGTTGTTGATTGTGGATCCAAGTAAAATGAAATCCTTGACAACTTCAATCTTTTCTACATTTATTGTGATGTTGCTTATTGGTCCAATTGTAAGGATTTTTATGTTCTTTATACTGAGGTGTAATCCATACTGAAGGTAGTAGTTTTTGTTCTTCATCAGTAAATGTGTCGAGTCTTCTTCTCTTTAAGCAAGACAGGTTGTGTCACCTGCATATATCAGGTTGTTAATAAAGTCTTCCTCCAATCCTAATGCCATGTTCTTCTTCATATAGGCCAGCTTCTTGGATTATTCACTCAGCATACAGATTGAATAAGTATAATGAAAGGATATAACCCTGACATACCTCTTTCCTAATTTTAAACCATTCAGTATCCCCTTGTTCTGTTCAAACAATTGCCTCTTAGTCTATGTACAGGCTCCTCAGGAGCCCAATTAAGTGTTCTGAAATTCCCATTCTTTGCAATAATGTCCATAATTTGTTTTGATACACACAATTGAACACTTGGTGTAGTTAATAAAACATAGATAAGTTTTTGGTATTTTTGCTTTCAGCCAGATCCATCTGATATCAGAAATAGCCTCATATAGTTAGGGGAAATCTGAACATTCTAGTCTAA
Source organism: Orycteropus afer afer (assembly GCF_000298275.1). Lineage (NCBI taxonomy): Eukaryota > Metazoa > Chordata > Mammalia > Tubulidentata > Orycteropodidae > Orycteropus > Orycteropus afer. Next base: position 104,683 of record NW_006922272.1, on the reverse strand, counting down.
GTTATGACACAAAATAGTTGTGTAGCCTGGGGCAGTCACCTAACCTTTCTGTATCAGTTTCCTCCTCTGAAGAATGAGTATAACAGTATCTTCTCTACCTATCTCACAGGACTACTGTGGGAATTAATTGACATCATGTGTACTTTGCAAAAACTTTTTGAGAAGCTTCTTATGCATGAAGGAAATAAAGCAATATATTAGTCTCAAATTCATCCTCCACACACTCTGCTAGGTACACCAACCTCTGTTCAACTTATAATCGCTTAGTCTGCTCTCAGCAACACACCTGCTATGTTCCCTTTTCTTTAGTATACGTGGGACTGAGCTTCAGAGTTACATAATTCCAGGGGACTCCATTCACAAAAGAAGTCCTGGTGGTGCAACAGTTAAACACTCAGCTGCTAACTGAAAGACTGACAGACAAGGAGAAAATCAAATGATCTGCTTTCTTAAACAGTACAGCCTAGAAAACTCTATAGGGCAATCTACTCTGTCCATGAGGTTGCTATGAGTTAGTTTCAAAACTGCCTCTAATGCACCTAACAACCATTCACAAATAATACAATGTTAATGGCGCTCTCTGCAGGTGCTTGGAATAGGGAACAGCTTTAATAGTAATTTAGGCTCGACTCTGTTTACGCTTGGAATGGAAAGCTGGCATGTATTTGTTCTGTCATTCTTTGGTCTTCTAAAGTAGCAAGTCAAGAACACAATAGAAGAGCTTAAGCTGAGGAAGGCAGTTCACAGGAAATCAGTTTTTACACCTTTCTGAAAGGGCCACCAAAAATGAGCTTAGAAATGTTCTCTGCCAGTGCTACTCAAAATGTGGTCCGTAGACCCATAGCAGCAGCAGCAGCAGCAGCACTTCCTGGGAGCTTGTTAGAAATGCAGATTCTCAGGCATTCTGGCCCTACTAAATTACAAACTGTGGGGGTGGGGCCTAGACATCTGTGTTTTAACAAGCTCTGCAGGGGACTCTGGTTCACAGCAAAATTGAAGAAGTACTTTTTTAAATCATACACTCCTGGTTATACGTTATCCCTTTCTTAGCTGAAATGAAGCTCTGTTGAGTTCCAATTACACAGTGAAATAGACAGTGCTCCACAAACTGACTCCTTTGGGTAAATAAAACATCATCTGAATTCCAGGAAGGGTTTGTGTGTTGTGGGAGAGAGGGAGTTTTGTGATCAGAAATTGAAAGAGTTTGTGGAAAGGGAAATGGTACCTGGGACAGCTCTGCTTTACCGCCATGCCTTGCTGTCCTTGCATCTGCTTGATCTCTCTTGTCTTTCATCACCCTCTGAGTGTCAGTTTCCCCCCTCATAGCAGTGTGGTTTGCAGAGCAGTAAAGGAGTTCTTTGGGACGGACCAATTTCTATTCTTCTAGAAAAGAAACTGGAACAATTTATTAGATTTTAAAATGAGGAAACCCTAGCATGTCTTTGATAGGCAGACAAAAGTAATCATCTCCCCTGCCTCTAATACAGCACTCCCAACCAGGTTTAATTATGTGTTTAAGACGGAAAGTGGAGCTGAAGTAAAGCCTCGTAATTAACTAGGAGATGGTGAAGAAACTCCTTGGAGGATTGCTCCCAAAAAACAAGACTTGGGAAATAAATCTGTTCTTTGGCATAAACCTGAATTTCCATAAATTGGTCAATTTATACTACAGGACCATAATATACTTGTAAAGCTGTTTTGATTGGCAACTCAGATGAACAATTACTGGGTCCTGCCAACCACTCTCTCTCCAAGGATAATTCTGACAAGCTTGGTCTCTAGAACCCCTCCTGAAGACCTGAAACTCTTCTAGGTCCAACCCTCATACAATCTTCTTTACCAAATAGTAAAATGTTAGTCTTTGTATTTGGAGGAACAGATTCTTAGGCCACAAAACGAATTGATGTTTGCTAACTACAGTTTGCAGTTCTCCATTTAATGGAGTCAGGTCTTGTAACATTTTTAAGTGCCAAATTTTCTTTCCATCCTATATTCTGGAGCTCAAACTAAAAGAAGCAGGTCATGGCCAAAGAGGCTCTTTTGTAGTAGTATGTAGGCTGGTGTGTTCTCTGCTCAACCTATGACGTCTATACCTGTGAGTGCCCTCTGGAATCTCTGAGGCAGGAGATGTGTCCTGTGGAGATGTCTAAAGCTCACTGGTTCAATGGTGCCATTTCTTCAATTCCATTTTCTCTTGGTTTAAATTTCAAATGGTTAAATAGACTCAAAAATTTTCATTCATTCTCGCTTCTGTGTTTTGAGGTTAAAATGAAACAATGTCAGTAAGATATTTCAAGTTTGAGGGCCAAAGAGTTTGCATTATAACCACTCCTCTTCTCGATGCTCTTAGGGCAAACTTTGTATTACTCAGTACACTTGTAGAGTAGGCATTACCTCTCACCAAAATTCTGAATATGAATTGCAGAATCTTTCACCTCTTCTAAGTCATCAGGAGCTTAATTATCAATGTACTTTGGATACGAGGAGATGCCAATTAATAAAAAGTTCTAGTTAACAGAATTCCGGTGAGTAGTGATTCCTTTAATATTGTTGTGTGATTACACAACAGCCATGGTATATCTTTGCAGGAGTCACCAGCAGGAAAAGGAGAGATCTTGCTACCAGGTAAATTATTCAAAGTATGCAGGTGACTAGCAAACTATCTAATGCAAGTATGAGTTACACAACTCAGGGTAGCACTTTCATGATATCTAATCTATGCTAACTCTGAAAAGAACGGCACTGTCTGTCTTAACTCCTTGCTATTAGAATTCAGAAATCAACAAGCAGCCAGGGTTTCCAGATTTCACTTTAAATCAAATTTAAATTAGTGAAGCAAAGCAATACCAGATTATATTAGGTGAGATATCTAAAATGGCCCAGAATCCCAATAAGGGATGGACAGGGCAGGTTTGCAATTGGTTTATGAGCAAAGGAGAGAGCTCCACCTCTCCTTTTTCCCCTAGGAACCTCATCTGCCACAAGTTATATCAGGGCCTTAAAAATACAGCCTTGGACACACATCCTTCCAGGCACACAGCCCAGGGCTCACCTTAAGACAGCTATGTGCATAAATGTTTTACTTCATTTCCATCATTACTTCACCTCCATTAAAACTCTGAGATGCAATTAAAGGATTTCCACTAATAGGTAGCTTATTATTTTTAATGGACCAAAAGAATTAAACTAAGGCCCTTTGTTTCAGAATAGTTAAGAGACAAGCAAAGAAAGACTCTGCTTCCCCCAAATAAGCAGATTATTTCCCCAGAGTAATAGCCACATACCTGGGCATGACCATAATGAATAATTTTCCCTACTGGAGTATGCATATCCTCTCTGCCTCATTTCCAGGGCTGTCAGACCACGTGGTTACCTGTTACCGCATCCTCCTGTCAGCAGCAGCCAGCCTGACCTCACACAGCTGCAACAGCAGCTGCCAACAGCTTTATGTGTTTCCAGCTGCCAAGGCCCATGTCCACAGCTGTGGCCAATCATTCATTCAGTGAACTATGTTGAACAATGACTCTGTACTAGGCAATGGCCCACATGCCCCTGTCACCAATCACTTTCAGGCAGGGAAATTGCTTCCTGCCACCTTCCCCACCCTGTGCAGTGCCCCATAGGCTCTGAGGTCAGAGAGAACTGGTTTATAATCCAGGCTCCATCATTGCAAACTGTGTGATCATAAATTACTGAGTTAGCCTCTTGAGCCCTCAGTTCCTCTCGATGCAAAGAATAAAATGATCTTATATATAAATTATGTACCCCAGTGCCTACAACATAGTGCAGAAACCAGGTCTTCTCAGCCTTAATACTATTGACATATTGGGTTGGACACTATGTCATAGGGTTTGTACTGCATATTGCAGTGTATAGTAGCATCTCTGGCTATTACATACTACTAGCAATCTCCCTCAGTTGTGACAGTATCTTCAAATATTGCCAAATGTCTACTGGGGGACAGAATCACCCTTGGTTGAGAACCACTGTGGAAAAACAGAAATAATGGAATTGACTATTACTAACATCATCTTCACCACCATCAATGGAGAGCTAGCACATTTCAAACATGCCATTGAAAATACAAATTCTATCTACAGGGAGGGAGCTCTAGTAGCATAGTCTCTAAGGCACTTGACTGGTAACCAGAAGGCTGGCGGTTCAAACCCACCAGCCACTCCTCGGAAGGAAGTTTGGGCAATCTACTTCCATAGTGATACCTCCTCGGAAACCCAAGGAGGGGTCGCTATGAATCAGGTCCGCCTCAACAGCACATAACAACAACAAAACCTATAGGGAAGAAAGGCATGTAGGATCCAGAAAAATCAGGACTAAACTTACCCGTACAATGATCCTTTCAGAGATGTGGGCAGACAACAGATAGAACTGGTCTTGGTTAGCAGCATATAGTCCAACTACCAACATGAAGTATCTAATTCAGAAACAGCAGAGAAAGACCAGATGCATAATGTGGGCAATTAAATACCACCCAACAGCTAATTGATAGTAAATTTACCTGAATGGTTTGTGAATTTAAAGGTTGCCTTTGTTTTTCTTTTGCTTTAAATTACCTCTCCTGCAAAATGAGAGAGCATTGCTATTGTTCTGGGTCAGCCCTTTGCCTGGCTTGAGTTGTTTGCAAATTGCTTTGCAGGCCCCAAAGCAGCAGGAATGCAAACTTCTCTGGGGGTGGTGGGGATTTGCACTTCCTCCATCTGTGCTGACTTGGTGCAAGCCTCACCCTGCAGTGTTTCAGGGCCCTCAGCACAGCACTGCACACAAACACGTAAATAACAGGAAGCCACCTTAGAGGTTCCTTTATCCAGGTCCCCCAAGCCAGATGTCCTAGACTGAATGGAGGGCAGTTCAGCAGAATTTGCCCAACCACACTGGATCCTTCCCATACAGTTGCTCCAGGACCTCTGCCCTGCACCTTCCACATCGTTGGTCAAGTCTTTAGCCAAAGACTGAACTCTCCTCTCTAATTGTTTCTCAGTCTTCATCACCATTATCCATCTGTTATTTCAATTGCTTCTTCTCATGTATCACTGATAAGTTTAGACCATCTTGTGAAACCCAAAACCAAAACTAAGCTTTGGAGCAGCTTTTGCTTTAACAAGTGCATGAAAAACCTCCGCTAACTCCCTCTATAAGACCCTACAGATTCTCCAGTCCCTAGAGATCAAGAATTCTTCCATCTGTTTAAAGTAAATCAATAATGATATTCATTATCATCATTATTATTCTTATCTACCTTCTGCTGAGTGTTCAAAATGTGTCACTCACTGGGCTATACTGTTTACATACATTATTTCATTTAGATCCTCAAAACAACACTATTGAAGTCGGATATTGTTACTGCTTCCAATTTACAGAATAGAAAAAAGAGATTGAGTTATACGCCCAACCTCACCCAGTTAGTAATGGCAGGATCAAATACTCAAACTTCATTCTGCCCAACTCCAAAACTGTGTTCTAAGCAAGTGTTTCTCAAACTTTTGCTTGCATCAGAATTGCCTAGACAGTGGCAGTATGTGAAAATACAAATGACTGAGTCCCACCCTTGAGTTTCTAGTTGAGCAGGTTTGGGAGGAGGCCTGAGAATTTGCATTTCTAACAAGTTCACAGGTGATGCCAACTCTGTAAGTTCTGAGCTCATCTTTGAGAAACAACAGGTTTAAATATTAATGCAAATTTCTTGTTTTATTCAAAAAAGCTATAGGAGAGCTTTAGGCCTCAGAGCATAATAATGACAACCAGCCCACAGACATGTGAGGTTCAGTCAAGCCTCCACCCACAGATGGCAATGAGACATAAACCTCTGGTGACAATAGAGAATCTTGGAGGGAATCAAGGCAAGCTGATATAGGGCTAATCAGGAGAGTAGGCATTTCAGGGAGTGAAGATGGAAGAAGAAATATTTTAACAAACTGACAGGAATTCCTGGGTAGTACAAATGGTTAATGCCCTAGGCTGCTAACCAAAAGGCTAGAGCTATGAATCCACACACAGGAACCTTGGAAAAAAGGCCCTGCAATTTACCTCTGAAAAATCAACCACTGAAACCCTTACAGAGCACAGCTCTGCTCTGACACACACAAGGTGCCAACAATCAGAGATGACTTGATGGTCAGGTTTTTTTTTTTTTTTTTTTTAATGAACTGGCAGTCACAGAAGAGAAGAAAGTGGCTCAGGGAGTCCTTGTTTGCTGGCTGGTAGGGCCAAGAAGATTAGAGGGGCCTCAGAAGGGTACTACTCCATCTATTAATTTTCCCACCCCCCTGGATTCTGGAGTGGACACAGTAACACTAGTACCTCTGATCAGGATTTGGCTTTCCCTTCTTTCTCATGTTATTTGCTGTGGTTTCACTGAAGTGTAATCTTCCCAGTGTTACTTTGGTGACCTGGTCAGGCAGTAGGTCAATTCTAAAAGAGAGCAGAAACACCAAGAAACTGTAAGAGAACACAGGGTCTTTCATCATGTCTAACCTGTTCTTTGATTCTCGGGTATGTTCAGTTCCCAGTTCTCATCACACTGTTAAGATGTAGTTCATCCAGTCACAGATTACTAATAAACTGTCCACAGCATGATCAGGAATGGCTCTAAGGGAAGGTCATGGAAGAATTCTTGAATGGTGAGAAATGCTCATTTAGTAGAAGCTCAAGTCCAGAGTTTTTGAGTCATTAGGGCCTTATGCTGCATGTACCACAAATGGGTTCTTTAACCACCATAAGGGGAAGAAAAGGTACAATTTATTTACCTTTTTCTGCCACTGCTGCCACAGCATTGTATCCCGACTGAAGGACTTTCTCTAGGTTTCCCATGAACACCTTCACACCTTCACTCCTTCACACCTTCACACATTTGCTGTCTCCTAGTGCCGAAGGCACTTGACAGCTAACCAGAAGGCTGGCAGTTCAAACCCACCAGCCATTCCTCGGAAGGAAGGTTGGGCATTCCTACTTCTGTAGTGATACTGCCTTGGAAACCCAAAGGGGTCGCTATGAGTCAGGGCCGACTCAACGGCATTTAACAACAACAACAACAACAGAGACCACACACAACCTGCCTGGGCAAAGAAGATCTAGATGCCCCAGGCAAGTTTGCTGAAGTGGCTCTTATTTGAACGCAGTGTGTATGGAGAGTGTGGGGGGAGCTACTCTCTGTTCTCAGCAGGCTCTGGGATCATCTTCCCAGACCAATAGAACTGATTGAGGGTCAAAACAGTGAGATGGTTCAACTGCACCAGATACGATTAAGTCGATTCCTACCCATGGCAACCCCATGTGTGTCAGAGTAGAACTATGCTTCACAGGGCTTTCAATGGCTAATTTTTTAGAAGTAGATCTCAAGGACTTCTTTTCAAGGTATCTCTGGGTAGACTTCAACCCCCAATCTTTCCGTTAGCAGCTAAGCACATTAACAGTTTACACAACTTCAGCTGTACCCCCGCCCCTTGCCACATCAAGCAAAAAGGAAATGCCACTCCAAGTCATTCTACTGAGAGCACTCTAGCTTGGACCTCCATATTTCTTTGTATAGTCCAAGCCATGTATCTAGCTTATAGTAAATTATCAATGTAGTTTTGAGAAAAAAGAAAAAAATGAATTGTAAGCATAGCATTGATCCAGATCCTTAAAATTAATATAATCAGCATTGTACTGACTTAGATGGAAAAATTTACCCATAATATATTATAAGGAAGCAAAGTTGTTAATAATAAATGATTATAATATTGGATCTTTTTATAAAGAATTGTTTGCAATTATTTCAATGCATTTTACTAATTTAATTTTTGTTGGTAATATGTGTTCAAGATATTAACACATTACTAATTCAGTTTCTAAGCAAGTTTGGTTTTAGATAAGGAAGATAAATTGGAAAAATAGGTCTTCTTCCTAAAACATTCACAAAGGCATGCAGGAAATAAATTCTTACTTAACAGGATTGAAAATCTTTTTGCTTCTATCTGCTTGGGACTGTTCAATGGCAATTATTTGATTGGTGGCTTCTACCTGTATGGAACAACGAAAAAGTAAAATTAATTAATAAAGAATGTTCAACAACTTAAAAATTTTCCAAGATACCATGGTACACACTGGCCAGGAGGGGCAGGTTACTGAAAAAATATCTAAGGCAATGCCACCTGTCTTAAAGCAGTGTGCTATTGCTGAGGAAAATAATAATAATAATAATAATAATAACTGTAAGATTAAACAGGAGCTCTGGTGGCGCAGTGTCTAAGGCATTTGACTGCTAACCAGACGGCTGGCGGTTCAAACCCACCAGCCACTCCTCAGAAGGAAGGTTGATCAATATACTTCTGTAGAGATATCACCTTGGAAACCCAAGGAGGGGTCACTATGAGTCAGACCCGACTCGAAGACAGTGAGCTTGGTAAGATTAAACAATGAAAACACAAGACAGCAGAGTATTTCTGGTAAACAATGTATACAGGGTGGGCTAGGAAATTATTAAGGCATGAGGAGCAAGGCAGCTGAAGGCATGCATGCATTCATTCATTCTATAAACACTCATTGAGCACCTACTATCCAAAAGGCAGGAGCTCTGGTAGCATAGTGCCTAAGGCACTTGACTGCTCACCAGAAGGCTGGCGGTTCAAACCCACCAGCCACTCCTCGGAAGGAAGGTTGGGCAATCCTACTTCCGTAGTGATACTGCCTCAGAAACCCAAGGAGGGGTCGCTATGAGTCGGGGCCGACTCGACGGCAAACAACAACAACAACAACAACCGCCTTGGAAATCCAAAGAGGGGTCGCTATAAGTCACTATGAGTCGCTCCCACTCGATGGCACATAACAACAACAACAACATCCAAAAGGCATTACTCTAGGCGTTAGAGATAAGAAGTTAACAAAATTAAAAAAAAAAAAAAAAAACTACCCTTATAGAGCTTACATTAAAAAAACAAATAAACAAAAACTTAACAACAAACAACATAATTAAACCCACTGCCATCAAGTTGATTCCAACTCACAGCAACCCTGTAGGACTGAGTAGAACTGCCTCAGAGGGTTTCCAAAGCTATAAATCTTTAAAAAAGCAGACTGCCTCATTTTTCTCCTGCAGAGCAGTCAGTGAGTTCAAACCACCAACTTCTTTGGTTAGTAGCTGTTTTGGTTACCTAGTACTGCTTGAAAAGAATATACCACAAATGGGATGGCTTGAACAAACAGGAGTTTATTCTCTTACAGTTTGGAGGCTTTAAGTCCAAGTTCAAAGTGCCAGGCTCTAGGGCCTAGGTGAAAGCCCCTCAGCCTTGAGCTTCAGCTCACTGGAGCTAGAGGCTTTTCTTCACTCAGACAGCTGCTTGCTGCTGAGACTGACAAGCCCAAGGTTGACAAGTAGAAAGGCACAGTCCCAATGTTACCAAACCACATGGCAGGCCATTCATTCAAGTCCATTGAAAGTCCCAAGGTCAGCAGAGCATGGCAGGCTGCTGAACAATGGCACGGCTACATGCAGGGTTCAAGTGTGCCATAAGCTAGAGACCATTCCCAAAGCTGTTTCTTATATATGGGAAGCAGATCACATACCCAAAGGCAGCTACTCAGCTGCTCCCAATAGATTCCACCATGGAGTTGATTACCAGTCTCACCATGGGGAATACTAACTACATCCAGCTGCCCAGCCACTCAAACAGGCCCAGCCAAGTTAACACACAAACTTAACCATCACAGTAGCCGAATGCTTTAATCACTGCACAACCAGAGCTCCTTTAAAAATAAATAAATAGCATATAGGAAATCACATTTATTTAGTACTTGCTGACAATTCTTTTTGTTATTCAGTAAATAGTTGCAAAGACTTGGTGAAACCTCCACTGCCATTAAGTTGATTCCTACAATAGCAACCCTCCTTATCAGTTTCAAGCCTATAACTCTTTATAGAAATAAACTACTTCATCTTCCTCCCATAGAGAAACCTCTGGGTTTGAACTGCTGACCTCTGGTCAATAGTCCAATGCCTTAACAACAGTGCCACCAGAGCTCCTTTTGGTGAAACAAGCCCTGTCATATACAGCTTGTGGGTGTTCACATTGTAACAATCTTTCTTGAAAACAACTGGGCAACCCACATCAAGATCTTTAATAATACTCACATCTTTGATGGTTAAATTTTCCTTCCAGGATTTTTTTTTTAATTGTGCTTTAGGTGCAAGTTTACCCCCCTCCACAATTTATCCTTATGCAAAAGTGAGCATACAGGGAACCCCACTGCAGAATTACTAATGACAATACAAAATTGGAAATAAACAAAATTTCCAATAAGTCATGAATTAATGATACATCCATACAATGGACAACTACATTATCTTTGTATTTTTAAGAGTCTTTAATATTTTAAGGGAGCTCTGGTGGCATAGTGATGTAGTGCTAAGGCATTTGACTGCTAACCAGAAGGCTGGCAGTTCAAACCCACCAGTCACTCCTCGGAAGAAAGGTTGGGCAATCTACTTCTATAGTGATAGTGCCTCAAAAACCCAAGGAGGGGTCACTGTAAGTCGGATCCAACTTGAGGGCAGTGAGTCTTGTGAGTCTTAGTCTTAATATTTTAAATATTAAAATGTTAAATATTTTAATAGTCTTTAATCATATAATGTTATTTTCACAATATAATATTACCAATTGCCAATTCATTTTAATAACAGAAAAAAAATTCAGGGAAAATTGAGGTAAATGGTATAGTACAAAAGCAAAAAAGCAAACTCACTGAGCAGAACAGACTCAGAACACATCCCTGAGAAAGAAGCAGCATTGGAACTCAAAAGGATTCTAAAGAATTATATTTAGGTACCTTCAACAGATTGAGAGACAGATCAAGGAAAACAGTGACAACATTGAGGAAAACACAGACAAAA
>NW_006922272.1:91796-93091 GCF_000298275.1 Orycteropus afer afer | reverse complement strand
TCCAGATAAGCAGAAATTAAGGGAATTTGTTAAAACCAGACCAACCTTATACAGATGCTAAAGGAAGTCTTTTGGACAGGGAACAAACAACAGCAAACAACAAATGACTATTAACACACATGATGACTTAACCCAGAAACCAACCCAGTTATGGAAGTATCCAAAGAAAACCTCACAAGATTGTAAAAAGGGAACCAGAGACATTAATTGGCAAAAGACGACAACTACAAACCAAAAAGAGGGGGAAAATAGTGTAGTTACAGAACTTCTAAATGGTAAGGAAAACATGACAACTGCAAGATAGAATGGAATGTTCTAAATTTGGGAAGAAAATTATAAATCACATGGTAACGTCAAAGAAACATGATAAACCTTCACATCAAAATAAAGAAGAGGACAAGCACATATATTGAGCAATAGTAAAACAATAGCAATGAAGGAAATGATAACACAATTTGTATATAAAATGAGCTCTGCACAGAAAATTATATGGAACAAATAAATCAGCAGCACCATGAAAAAAACACATAACAAAATGATAGTATCTAATTCATACTTGTTGATAATTACACTGAATGTAAATGGATTAAATGCACCACTCAAGAGATGAGGAGAGTTGCAGAGTGGATAAGAAAACACAACCCATCAATGTGCTGCCTACAGGAGACACACCTTAGAGACAAAGACAAAAATAGACTAAAAATCAAAGGTTGGAAAGAGATATATCAAGGAAGTGGCAATCAAAAAAGAGCAGAAGTGGCAATATTAATTTCTGATAAAATTGCCTTTGAGACAAAAACCACCATAAGAGAAAAGAAAGGACATTACATAATGATTAAAGGATTGATTGAACGAGAGGACATAACCATAATAAACATCAATGCACTCAATGACAGAGCCCCAACCTACATAAATCAGACTTTAACAGAACTGAAAAGGCAAATAGATGACTCTACAGTCATAGTAGGAGACTTCAATATACCACTTTCAAAGATAGAACAACTGAAAAGAAACTCAACAAAGATACAGAAGAACTAAACAATATATAATTCACCAACTTGACCTAATAGACATCTACAGAGCACTTCACCTAACAATGACATAATACACATTCTTTTCCAGTGCACATGGAACATTCTCTATGATAGACCATATTTTAGGCCACAAAGCAAGTCTTAAAACCAAAACAGCCAAACTCACTGCCATCGAGTCAGATCCAACTCATAGTGACACTTCCTTGGGTTTACAAGGCAGTATCTCTACAGAAGTAGACTGCCCAATCTTCCTTCCAAGGA
>NW_006922272.1:65986-89238 GCF_000298275.1 Orycteropus afer afer | reverse complement strand
CTATTTGCTGATGATATGATCCTATACCTAGAAAACCCAAGATTTTGTTGTCGTTAGGTGCCATCGAGTTTTCCCCAACTCATAGCAACCCTATGGACAGCAAAACAAAACACTGCCCGGTCCTGTGCCAGCCTCACAATCCTTGCTATACCTGAGCCCATCATTGCAGCCACTGTGTCAATCCCAAAGAAAACCCAAGAAACTCAGTAAAAAAACAAAACAAAACAAAAAAACTACGCGAACTAATTGAGAAATTTAGCATAGTGGCAGAATACAAGATCAACATCCAAAAATCAGTTGGATTCCTCTACACCAGCAAAGGGATTGCTGAAAAAGAAATAAGGAAATCAATACCATTTACACTAGCTAACAAAAAATAAAATGCTTAGGAATGAATCTTACCAGAGACACAAAAGACCTATACAAAGAAAACTACAAACGACTCCTTCAAGAAATCATAAGAGATCTACATAAATGGAAGAACATACCATGCTTATGACTACTTCAAGAAATCTTAAGAGATCTACATAAATGGAAGAACATACCATGCTTGTGGATAGGAAGATTGAACATTGTGAAAATGTCAATACTACCCAAAGCAATCTATACATTCAATGCAATCCAAACCTAGCTCCCATCAACATTTTTTAAGGATATGGAAAAACCAATCACTAATATTATATGGAAAGGAAAAAGACCTCTCTTTGGTAGCATAGTGCCTAAGGCACTTGACTGCTAACCAGAAGGCTGGTGGTTGAAACCCACCAGCCACTCCTCAGAAGGAAGGTTGGGCAATATACTTCCACAGTGATACTGCCTTGGAAACCCAAGAAGGGGTCGCTATGAGTCGGGGGGTCATTATGAGTCAGGTCCCACTCAACAGCACTTAACAACAACAACAACAATCAAAGCACTATTGAAGAAGAACAAAGTAAGATGTCTCACACTCTACAATCTCCAGACCTACTATACAGCCACAGTAGTCAAAACAGCCTGATTTTGATACAACAGTAGACACATAGACCCGTGGAATAGAATTGAGAACCCAGAAATAGATCCACTGACCTATGGTCAGCTCATCTTTGACAAAGGGCTGAAATCCATGATATAGGGAAGAGATGGTCTCTTTAACAAATCGTGCTCGCAAAAGTGGATATCCATTTGCAGAAAAATGAAACAAGATCCATACCTAACACCGTACATAAAAAGTAACTCTAGATGGATGAAAGACTTAAATGTGAAACCTAAGACTATGAAGTTCCTCAAGGAAAAAATAAGGGCAAATTTAGGGGCCCTCATTTATGGCATAAATACACTGTCAAGCATAACCCAAAACACCCAAACAGCAGAAGATAAACTGGATGAACAGGACCTTCTAAAAATTAAATTTTTATATACTTCCAAAGACTTCTCCAAAAGAGTAAAAAGAACCTACAGATTGGGAAAAAATATTCAGTTATAACATATCCAACAAGGAATTTGTTGCTAAAATTTATAGAAAACTCCAACACCTCAACAACAAAAAGAGAAACAATCCATTAAAAAATGGGCAGAAGACATGAATAGACACTTCACCAAAGAGGACATTCAGGTGGCCAAGAAACACATGAAGAGAGATGCAAATCAAAGCAACAATGAGATACCATCTTGCCTCAGCACTAATAGCAAAGTTCGAAAAGACAGAAAATAACAAATGCTGGCAAGGATGTGGAGAGATTGGGACTCTCATACACTGCTGGTGGGACTGTAAGATGATACAACTACTGTGGAAAGTGACATGGTGATTCCTTAAAAAGTTGGAATTAGAAATACTATTTGATCCAGCAATTCATTATTAGGTATATATCCTAAAAAAGTGAGAGCCAGGACAAGAACAAATATATGCACACCCATGTTCACCGCAGCACTCATTACAATAGCAAAAAGATGGAAACAACCTACATGCCCATCAACAGAAGAAAATTGTAGTACATACTCACAATGGAATACTATGCAACACTAAAGAATAATGTAGAATCTACAAAACACCATATAATGTGGATGAACTTGGAGGACACTATGCTGAGTGAAATAAGTCAATCACAGAAAGACAAATATTGTATTAGTTCATTATTGTAAAAAGTCAAGGAAAGGTTTATATATGGAAGGAAATTTTCTTTGTTGGTTATTAGGGGTGGGTGGAGAGGGGAGGGAACACTGCAAAAATAAGTAAATTTAAAACAAAATGAAAAAAGGAGTCAATAGAGAATAGTCTTTGAATGAGTGCTGCCATCTAAGGTTGGCTTTCATGTGTCATGTGAGACAACAGAGATGAAAGAGAGTTGTCCCAGCTCTTCATCTGGTCTCAGTCAGCAATGAGAACCAGGAAATGCAACAACACTTTGTCCACCTTTGTGCCCCTTCCTTTATCCAGTCCAGCTACTGCCTGTTGAGCGCCTGATACAGTGTGTGATGCTTGATACATGCTCAGTACCCTTTTGTTGAATGACTGCTGCCGTTCCTGCTCAACCACAATATAATATCCTCTTAGAAAACTCTGGTAGCATAGTGCCTAACGCATTTGACCGCTAACCAGAAGGCTGGTGGTTCAAACCCACCAGCCACTCCTCAGAAGGTAGGTTGGGCAATCTACTTCTGTAGTGATATCGCCTTGGAAACCCAAGGAGGGGTGGTAGCTATGAGTCGGGTCTGACTCGATGGCACACGACAACAGCAACACAGAAAAATAAAGATGACAGCATTTTTTAGAGCTGAAATGGAACCTTAGAGTTCATCTAGCTTTACACTTTCATTTTACAGATAAGAAAATAAGGCCAAGGAAAGTTCAAGCTTTTGCTCAGAAACACATTTCTGGTTAGTGCAGAACCATGTAAAGAAATCAATGTACTTTACTGCCTCCCTCTCACCATTGATTGCCTCCTGAAAGCATGAGTCTGAAAGGAATTCATTTTTTGAGATGGTTGGAAATGAGTTTGAAATACTTTTAGGAAGAGAGGACCTGTAATTACACTAATACTTACAGAGTTATCAAAACTCCAGAAAGTCTTGGCTACTAGCCTAACATCATTATCCAATACTTTAAAGCCCCTGAAAATCACTGACCTCTTCCAATAGAAAATTTTTCATTTGAATCAAGAAATAACCATTTTTATTTATAAAGTTGTCCCGGATCTAAATAGCATCATCCAAACATGGTAAATACTTGGATAGGAACGTGCATATATAGAAAGTAGTTGTTATTTCAAGGAATAATATTAATAAAAAATATAGCATATTAAAAAATATTATAGTATATTTTTTAGTAAGTCTCCAAGACCAACCCCTGGAGAAAGCTATTATATTTGTTACAAGTAGAGGGTCAGTAAAAATAAAGGAAACCTTCAGTGGGACAGAATGACACAATAGACACAACAATGAGCTATGAAACATACCAAAGATCATGGCGATGGCACAGGACCAGGCAATGTTGAGCTCTGTTATATAGAAGGTCACCATGAATAGGAGTTGACTTGATGGCAAATAACAACAAAATTGTAGTGGGTTAAAAGATAGTCTCCAATTTCTTTGACCCTCCTGTCATGGCGATGTGGGATCTACATTTCCTCCTTTTGAATTTGAGTCATTTCTGTGACTGAAGTGATGCTGTGCCAGTTTCTGAGCCCAGGATTATAAAATTGGCAGCTTTCACTTCCTGTCACAAAACAGTGGTTCATAACAGCATCCACCATGCTGTGAGGAAGCACAAGCTATTCCATAGGGTGATCCACATGGAGAGGAGCCAAGACCTGGCTACAGCCCTGTGTGAACTTCTAGCCAATGGCCAGCACAAATTTGCTGCCATGTGAGTGAACCATACTGGAAGTTTTCAATATTGGAAGTTTTGGAATCAGCCCTATTTGAACTACTCCAGCTGATGCCTCATGAACACAAATGAGCTGTTACAGCCAAGTTCTGATCATATTGTAGATCTGTGAGCCAAATAAATGATTGCTATTGTGATAAGTCACTATGCAGTAATAGATAACTGGAACACATAAAATACTGGTTGACTGAAACTGAGCTAAATAAAAGACTTACCTTAACTCCAAAAGCTTTCAAGTAAAACATTTCTATTGGCTTTAGGCCCATTTGGGTTTTGACAAATTTTGGACTTCCCCAAATTTGGATGTGGATGGATATCTGAAAATGGTTCTTCTTTTGGCAAACAAAAGCTTCATCTGCTGGTGAAAAATTAAATCCTTTGTCGGTGACAACTCGATAGCCTACGTCAGGCCTATGAAAAGAGGAATAAAGAAACCAGTTGTACAAATACTTACTTCCTACACATTTTCTTTCATTAACCATTTTAATCGCATAAACACTTCAAGAAAAAGTATTGCAGAAAATACCTTTTGCTATATTTAATCAATGATTTCTTGAGTTTTTACTAAGGAAATGAAAATATTTCAAAACACAGCTGGCCCTTGTTTTTTATCTTCTCACAGAGGACAAGTGCAATTCTTGCCAAATGGAAGCATTGTTTTTTAAGACTGCCTCTCCCCTTCATGTTTCTAGGCTTTTAATTTGATTTCATAATACAATAGAATGATGTAGGCTAGAGGTACTGCATTACTCAGATTTGGAAAATATCTAGGATAAAATTATTCTCATTCCTCTCTTTTTTAAAAAAAAAACAACTCTACACTTCATCAACAACACTACACTCAATAATTATTATTAATAATAATAATTACTCAGATGAATGCATAATCACATGGGTGTAGACTGGCTAGAATTGCCATGAATAGTTTTAAACCATATACAATTAACCAGAGCCAGTCATACTACTACATATACACTACTACACTACTCATCCGTCAGTTTGTCACACTATGGTGGTTGTGTGTTGCTGTGAGGCTGGAGGCTATGCCACCAGTAGTTCAAATACCAGCATGATCACCCACAGTGACAGGTTTCAGTAGAGCTTCTAGACTAAGACAGACTGGGAGGAAGGATAGGAATCCACTTCTGAAAATATTGACCATAAAAAACCTTATGAATAGCAGTGACATAGATTGGAAGGCACTGAAAACACTACTCAAAGTAGATTTGCCCTTAATTACATGAAGAGAGTAAAGCTTACAGGACATTTATTTGAACTGATGGGGTACAACTCCAAATGGGAAGAAAGAGCTGCAAACATTCATTAATAATCAGAACACGGAATGCATGAAGTATGAATCTAGGAAAATTGGAAGTTGTCAAAAATAAAATGGAATGCATAAAGATCTATATCCTAGGCATTAGTGAACTGAAAAGGAATGTAAGTGGCCATTTTGAATCAGATAATCATATGTTCTACTATGCTGGGAATGACAAATTGAAGAGGAATGGCACTACATTCATCATCAAAAAGAACATTTCAAGATCTATCCTGAAGCACAGTGCTGTCAGTAATAGTATAATATCCATATGCCTCTAAGGGAGACCCACCAGCCACTCCTCGGAAGGAAGGTTGGGCAATCCTACTTCCGTAGTGATACTGCCTCGGAAACCCAAGGCGGGGTCGCTATGAGTCGGGTTTGACTCGACGGCACATAACAACAACAACAATAACATAAGGGAGACCAGTTAATATTACTATTTTCAAATTTACACACTAACCATTAAAGCCAAAGATGAAGAAATTGAAGTGTTTTTCCAACTTCTGCAGTCTGAAATTGAGCAAACATGCAATTAAGATGTATTGGTTATTACTAGTGATTCTAACGCAAAACTTGGAAACAAAGAAGAATCATCAGTAGTTGGAAATATGGCCTTGGTGATAGAAATGTTCCCAGACATCTCATGATAGAATTTTGCAAGGCCAATGACTTATTCATTGCAAATACCTTTTTCAACAGCATGAACAGTGGCTTTGCATGTGCACCTCACAAGATGGAACACACAGATCACTTATTACATCAGCAGAAAGAGATGATAGAGAAGCTCAATCTCATCAGTCAAAACAAGGCCAGGATCTGACTGTAGAATAGACCATCAATTGCTCATATGCAAATTCAAATTGAAGTGAAAGAAAATGAAAACAAGTCCAGGAGAGCTAAAATATGACCTTGATTATATGCCACCTGAATTTAGAGACCATCTGAAGAACAGCTTTGACACAATGAACACCAATGACCGAAGACCAGATGAGTTGCGGGATGACATCAAGAACATCAATAATGAATAAAACAAAGTCATTTAAAAGACAGGAAAAGAAGAAAAGACTAAAACAGATGTCAGAAGAGACTCTGAAATTTGCTCTCAAATGGGAGTAGCTAAAACGAATGGAAAAAAATGATGAAATAAAATTGCTGAACAGAAGATTTCAAATGGCGGCTCAAGAAGACAAAGTAAAATATTATAACAAAATGTGCAACCCTGGCATTAGAAAACAAAAAGGGAACAACACTCTCAGTATCTCTCCAGCTGAAAGAACTGAAGAAAAAATTCAAGCCTTGAGTTGCAATATTGAAAGATTCTATGGGAAAAATTTTGAATGATGCAGGAAGCATCAAATGAAGATGGAACAAATTTACTGTGCCAAAAAGAATTGGTCGACATTCAACTATTTCAGGAGGTAGCATATGATCAAAAATCAACGGTACTGAAGGAAGAACTCCAAGCTGCACTGAAGGTATTGACAAAGAGCAAGACTCTAGGAATTGACAGAATATCCATTGAGATATGTCAAGAAACAGATGCAGTGCTGGAGGCGCTTACTCTTTTATGCCAAGAAATTTGTAAGACAGCTACCTGGCCAACTGACTGGAAGAGATCCATATTCTTACCCATTCCAAAGAAAGGTGATTCAACAGAATGTGGAAATTATCAAATAATAACATTAATATCACACACGAGTAAAATTTTGCTGAAGATAATTTTAAAAAATGGTTGCAGCAGTATACTGACAGAGAACTTTCAGAAACTCAACTTAGACTCAGAAAAGGATATGGAACAAAGGACATCATTGCTGATGTCAGATGGATCTTAGCTGAAAGCAAAGAATATCAGAAAGATGTTTGCCTGTGTTTTATTGACTATACAAAGACATTCCACAGTATGAATCATAACAAATCATGGATAATGTTGCAAAGAATGGGAAGTCCAAAACACTAAATTGTGCTCATGAGGAACCTGTGTAGAACAAGGGAATATGCACGGTTTAAAATAAGGAAGGGTGCATGTCAGGGTTGTAGTCTTTCACCATACTTATTCAATCTGTATGCCGAGCCAATAATCCAACAAGCTGTATTATAGGAAGAAGAACAGGGCATGAGGATTGGAGATAGACTCATTAACAACCTGCACTATGTAGATGGCATAACCTTGCTTGCTGAAAGTGAAGAAGACTTGAAGTATTACTGAAGAAGAACAAAGACTACAACCTTCCATATGGATTATACTTTAAAACAAAGAAAACAAAAATCCCCACAACTGGACCAATAAGCAACATCACAGCACATGGAGAAAAGATTGAAGCTGTCAGGGATTTCGTTTTATTTGGATCTACAATCAACACCCAGGTAAGCAGACATCATATTGTGCTAGGAAAATCTGCTGCAAAAGATCTCTTTAAAAGACTGGTGGAACCCCAAGACTATGGCCCCGGGTTATCCTTTGGGCCTGGAAAGGGACTCACTTCCATGGATTGGCTTTCAGCCCAACAGTAGAAAGACCTACAAGCAAAACGCCTACCCCAGGGAAATGCACCCCTTAAATAAAACAGCCATGAGACATCAGAGGGGCAGCATTCACATAAAGGGAAAGCCGGACAGCCAGAAATGCATAAATAGGAAGGGCACGGGGAAGGCGTAGTCACAGGAAGGAGAGGAAGGAGAGTTTTTTATAGTTGGGGATTGTAATCAGGGCAGAAAATCAAATGTGCACGAACTGCTGAGAGTAAAACAAATCTGCTTTGTAAATTTGCACCCAAATCACAATTTAAAAAGAAAGAAAGAAAAATGTAGAACATAACTCAAAATTATAAAAAAGACCAGGCTTACTGATCTGATAGAGCCTAGTGAAACCTTCGAAACTATGGGCCCTAGTTACCCTTCAGGCCTGGAATTGAACTCACTCCCACGGCTGCTAGCCAAATAGACGGCCATATAAGGTAAACATTTACACCAGGTAGATACACTCCTCAGAACAATCAATCATGAGAGATCAGAAACCAAAAAACCAAACTCACTGCCATTGAGTTGGATCCAACTCATAGTGACCCCTCCTTGGGTTTGTGAGGCAGTATCACTATGGAAGTAGATTGCCCAATCTTCCTTCTGAGGAGTGGCTGGTGTGTTTGAACCACTGGCCTTCTGGTTAGCAGTCAAATGCCTTAGGCACTACGCAGAGAGATAACTCAGGGGGCAGGAATGCATAGGAAAGAAGGGCACAGGGAAAAGGTAACTACAGGGAGGAAGTGGGAAGAGCTAATTACATTGTGGGGATTGCATCCAATGTCATGAAACAAAATATATAAGAACTGCTATATGGAAAATGAATTTGCTTTGTAAACTTTCACCCAAATTACAATGAAAATAAATTTTTTTTTTTTTTTTTTTTAAAAAAAAGACCTCTTTAAAATGTTAAGAAGAAAAGATGTCCCTTTGAAGACTAAGGGACTCCAAACTCAAGCCATGGTATTTTCGACCGCCTCGTACGCATGTGAAAGCTGAACAATGAATAAGGAAGACCAAAGAAGAGTTGAAGCCTTTGAATTGTAGTGTTGGCAAAGAATACCAAAAAATAGCATGGACTGCCAGAAGAATGAACAAATTCGTCCTGAAAGAAGTGCAGCAGGAATGCTCCTGAGACACAAGAATGGCCAGATCTTATCTCTCCTACTTTGGTCATGTTGTCAGAAGAGGCCAGTCCCTGGAGAAGGATATCATGCTGGGTAAAGTAGAGAGTCAGCAAAAAGGGGAAGACCCTCAATGAGATAGACTGACACAGTGGCTGCAACAATGGGCTCAAGTATAGCAAGGATCGTGAGAACAGGACCGGGCAGTGTTTCCTTCTGTTTTTCATAGGGTTGCTATGTGTCTATGAGTTGGAGCCGACCCACTGGCACCTACAACCACAAGAAGTCACACTCTTTATTAAAAACTTTTTTCACTAGAGTATGGTCATTTCTTTTTTATCTTCTCAATCCACTAATAGCACTGAAAACCAACTATGGTTTGTTATTTCTGTAGAAAGGAATGAGATGGTGATGGGGTGGCTAACCAGGCTTTTGCTTTATTTGTCCTGTTGAAATATCTTTGACAACAATGTTTTGTATATTATATGCTTAATTAAATACTATCAAAATGTTAATTAAATATATTAAATGTATAACTGTTATTGAAGAAAATACAAAAGCTAAATCTTTTTTAGTATTTCCCATACACCTTGTAGGAATGGAAAGTGATTTTAAATCATCAAGTTTCCTAAACATGGGTTAGGAAAGAAGCTCCTCCAAAATTTAGCACAAGCAGAAGGGAGCAGTAGTCATGCTTGGGCTAACTCTACCACTATGTGGCTCTTGGCATCCTGGGATCTCAATTTGGATGGCTGCTTTTATGGTGAACAATACAGAGTTTCTAAGTTTTCCTCTAATTCAGAGACAGACAACATTCCAGGATCTCCTGGGAAGAGAATGTTCATGTTCTTTGCCAGTTAAGCACCTCCTCAATGGACCAAGTCACTGGGTTATTGATTACCCCAAGTAGCCGATCAGACAGGCTCCACAACCATAGCGCCCACCAGTAGAAAAAGGAAAATCCATTAAATGAAGGATTTGATAAAGATGACATGTCTTATGCCATCTGAGAGCTTTATATTGACTCAAGTTTCTAGAACTAATCTGCTCATTTGTTCATTTAAAGGCCAGATGAATTGAATCATATAGATTTTGCTACAAAGGATAATAAAAACTGTCTTGGTTGAGAAGAAAAGAAATATTCTTTTGTGATGCTGCTTTTTCTTCTGTCGAAAATGCTAAAGGAAGAAGGTAAGGTTTACAACTCAGATATGAGCATTAGCCTGAAACTTAAGGAGCATTGTAAGTAGAAGAATCAAACAATAAAGAATTCTACTTGGAAGATTATCCTGAACCTTACATAGCAATCTCTCATTATAGACATTTATTCCATTTACCTAAGAATGGCAAATTCTGGCCTGGGTTTCACATTAAGCATAAAGTCATCTCAACTGGCCTTTTAAAGCTCTTTCATAACAAGGTTTTAAAAATCATTCAGAACATAAGATCTGAGATATTTTTAATCTCCTAAGTTTATTATTTTTAGGTAATTTAGAGACAACATTTCTGTAACAAATCATACATAATTATAATTGTCTCTTGACAGGTGATTTTCTGTCTCACTGATATGAGTCATGGAATAAGGAAGGCATAAATTTTAATTCAGATGAATATTGCCTTCTTTTTTGGTTTAGGAAAAGTGAAGTATGTACAACTAAACATCCTAAAAGGAGCTGTGGTGGCACAATGGTTAAGACCATGGCTGTACCTGAAAGGTTGGCAGTTCAAACCCACCAAGTGTTGCACAGGAGAAAAGACCTGGTGGTCTGCTTCCATAAAGATTACAGCCTAGGAAACCCTATAAGGCAGTCCCACTCTGTCATACAGGGTTGTTATGAGCTGGAATCAACTCAACTGCATTCAAAAGCAATACCACAAACAAACAAAATAACAACAACAACACATTCTAAATAAAGCTGCCTGTGCATCTTTGAGTTGATACCATGTTCTCCTTTCTTTTTCCTCCTAGATAGGCTGTTCAAATAAACTGGGGGGGTGGGGGGGAACTTTCTCAAGTAAGAAAAGATAACATTTGTCTGCAAAACTTGATCGGCTCAGATGCATGGAGGCTGAGAAGCGTTAAAGTTCTTAATTTAAACATTGTGAATGTGTGTGAAAGTTTCTTACCTTAACATTCATTTTTATGATAGACCAAAAGACTTTCTATTTTTTTTCAAATTACATACAGTGGCAAAGACACAAAATTGTTAAATTTCAATGATAAAATCTGCATTTGCTTCTTTTTTGCCTCCCTTGAAACACACCAATTCCCAAAGTCTATTTAACTTCTAAGATTTTGTTTAAGGAAAAGATTTCTTTCTTCTAGTCCATCCAACATAAAAGTGCTAGTGATAAATTTTGCTCTGAAAGCAGCTATACTTGAATTTGGAAACTATCAAGAAGACCTTCAAATTTATAGCCCAACGTTTCTCATTTCATATTAAATTTATTACTTGACAAGCCTAGTCTTCAACAACATTTTCATATTTCAAGAAGGCATTCATAAGTAATGAAAATTCTAGAAGACTTACGTGGTTAAATTATATCCTAACAAATAAAAATCAGGTTTAAAGGATGTTCAAGAGCACCAATGTATGAGTTTACATTTATTTCTTAAAAACATAATGTTATAAAAATAAGGTAAAATGTTTCCAGATTAAGGATTATTTCATATGATTTGATTTAGGTCTGTTAATAAAAAGAAACCACTGACTTATGACTGCAACTGGGTATGTTGACTATAAACCTGAGAATCCTTATGTGCAGCACAGATGTTGGAGGTGGTCACTGACTAGCAGTTTAATGTGGTCCCCCAAAACGTCCTATGGAATTGTAAATTAAATACAGGATTAAATGTTAGGGTTTAGGAAGTCTCCATTTTCCATTTTCAGCTTAAACTGGGCAGGTGAGCCCAAAAAGATTTCCTCTCCCCCCATAATTTACTGGTAAAATTATAATTTGTTAGAATATAGGTCTGAGTTTCCATGTCCCAACTATTCACTAGTGAAGATGTAAAACACAGCACTATGACATAGAATTTCTCCTGAGCCATCCTATTTGATCAGTATGGCAGCAAATCCGAAAATACTTGGATTTAGTCCTGAGACTTAGCACTGCCCTTCTCTTCTCAATCTCCAAAACTCCACAAGGAGTTCCAAAAGTCACTTACAGTTTTTCATAATGACTGTTCAATAAGCTGTGCCAGGGGCCACTTTGGTATGGCTGCCACTTCAGAGCAGGGGAGCACTGGTCCGCACGCATTGCACTCTCACTGTCATAGTCTTGTACTTCACTGTCATAACTCCGACTTATCACTGCAAAGAAAAAGGTGGGTTAGATCCTCTCTGCCAGGCCAGTTTTCCTAGACTCACAGACAGATACTTGGAACTTATGAATAGGCCATGTATAAAGCAGAATGACCACATGGAAATTGTCAATTTTTGGGAGGCAGGAAATGTGTTGCTAGTCTTCTTTCCCCATCTGCTAAAAGATGATTGAGCTCAGTTATCTCTAATGACCTCAAGTGGGTTCTTACTGGAAATTTTGGCCCCTGAGATCTATCTGCCCTATTTCCTGCATAGCTTCTCCTCACTTCTAGTCTGTGTGGTTCCCAAGAAGTCCAATCCCAACTCTAGGAGAGTAGGTAACCCTGGCTAGATCAATTAAAATACAGCATTCAGTACTTGCATCAGTGACTGCAGGTGGGGTAGACACGTGGCCTAATCAATCCAAGAGGATGTCAAGGACTTCAAGGAATGTGATTTAAAGATGCTAACACTCTTCCATTGGATTTAAAGCTCTAAGAAACATCCCCAAGAGCTCCTGACACTATGTGGGGACTACAAGGAAAAAGCTCATCAAAGAATTAAGCCAGTACAGCAGAAGGCAGAGTTAAGAATGGGGGCACCCAGGTCCTCATGATACGATTTGAGTTCTAGGATCAAGCTCTAAGATCTTGGGTTATAGGAAACACTAAATATTTCTCTCTTTTTCTCAAGGTAATTTGAAGATTTTTATTGCTTGTTTTAGTTAATTGCAACCAATACATCCTAATTTGTTCCAGGCCCCTTGTAGTACCGTGATTCTGTGGTTCAGTTGGCTTTTTGAACCTAGATGAGTTATTTATTCGCTTAGTGTCTTACTTCCCTCCTCTGCAGAACAGAAATTAAAAACACGTGTTCTGCCTGTCTTGCACCATCACAAAAGCAGAGAGCATAAGATAATAGAAGTGAAAGCACTTTCAGAAACTAAAACCAAAAGAAAGTCACAGAGAAGACCTTAGTAGTAGTAATATCAACCATATGAAATTGCCATTTTTGCAGGTCAAAAATGGTCAAATAATGGCAATTTCACATGAACAATCTACCATTTTTGCATAATCCTTGCAATAAATGTCTTGAGCATGCCTCCCAAACTGTACAATTCATCCTATGGTAATTTTTCTGTAAAATGCTGTACCTATGTTTGCTGTTTCCTTTGTGTTTGAACTCCTCTATCATCACTCATGGCTGACATTAGACATGAAAGGGAACTGGTGGAGGTTGGTATGACCAGATGCAGGCTGTGAGCAATAACGTAGAAATATGACATTAGCTCCTATGGCGCCTGTACTTAGCCCACAGCTTAGAAAATACAGGAGAACATGGCTGGGCTGTTCCTGACTCATCGTTATACTTCCACTGAGAACTTCCTAAAACAAATAACAGAGCTCCTTTGGGTTTTCTTTTGATCCTTAATGTCATAGAAAATATATTTTTCTTATGGTATTACTCTTAAATGTCATGTAAGCAAAATATCTTTTATTATTTTATATAGATAGATAGATAGATAGCTTGTCTTTTTATTTCTCAAAAATTTCAAAAAACATCTTTTCTCCGGTGAGAGTACCAGAGGTGGGAAACACGAGATGCTCTTTGTGCTCTCACGCCTCCAAAAGCTCCTGGCCTGAAAGCTCTTCCAGAACCAAACAAACAAAATTTTTCCATGGTTCTACCACTGGCACCAAATTCAAAGAGAATTTTAATTGTATTCAATGGAGAGGGTAAAGGAAAGGTCACGAGTTTGTAGTCAGATGGATATGGGTTTGAATCCCAACTCTGTACTTAAAGATTCAACAGTCCAAGGAAAATGATCTAAGTTCTCTGAGTTTCTCCACTTGCACAATGGAGGAACAAAACAATACCTACCAAGGATTGCTGAAGGGACTCGATGAGGTGATGTGTGG
The DNA here is from genome assembly GCF_000298275.1 of Orycteropus afer afer. NCBI lineage: Eukaryota > Metazoa > Chordata > Mammalia > Tubulidentata > Orycteropodidae > Orycteropus > Orycteropus afer. The sequence goes on along the minus strand of NW_006922272.1, from coordinate 75,190 downwards.
GAAATGCAGAGCACAGTGTCTGCCACCAGTAAGAGTTTAAACAATGAAGCCTTTTGTTGTTATTAGTGTACTTGTTTCAATTCAGGTGACTCAGTTCATCCTAAGTCTTAGCAAGTTTTTGGACCCTTGGTAACTCTACCTGATGTGAAGTAACTAACACTGTATGCTTGCCTAACTTCCCCTTGCCTAACTTAGGCCTTTTCCCACTCAAGCATGAGAGCAGGGTCAGAGTGCCAGGGAAGCAGCCAAAAGTTGACTCCACTGCTCCAGGCACTGATGGAGAAAGTCAGCAATGGCCAGAGGGCATTGTCCTTAAGGACAACTGCATTTTCTGCCCTTTCCCATTATAGCAGCAAGAGTATAGGAGGGGTCACCCCAAAAGGAATGATATAACTGGGGCTTCCCTTTTATCAGGTGGTAAGGCCCCAAGGGGCAAAATCTAGGACCACAAGCCCACACTGAATTCCAGGAGCAAGCTTGAGCTCAATACTGAAACTTAATTTTATTATTAACAGTAACAATAATATCCACCATTATTGAGTGCTTTCTGTACCACAAGAACTTCCCAGACTCTTATCTCATCAACTCCCTAAATCACCTGCAAGGTAAGGATCTTTATTATTCAATAAACCTTTTTTTTTAAGTTGAAGTATAATATACATAAAGAAAAGTATATAAGTACACCACATTTTAATAGTTTTTAATAAGATGGATTCTATATAACCACTACTAGATCAAGAAATAGATGGCCAAAGCTATGGTTTGTGCTCAACTACTAACCTAAAAGTTGGTGGTCCAAACCCACCTAGAGGTGCTATGGAAGAAAGGCCTGGCAATCTTCCTTCATAAATGTTGTTGTTGTTATGTGCCGTCTAGTCGGACCCGACTCATAGCAACCCCTCCTTGGGTTTGCGAGGCAGTATCACTATGGAAGTAGATTGCCCAAACTTCCTTCCGAGGAGTGGCTGGTGGGTTTGAACCTCCAGCCTTCTGGTTAGCAGTCAAGTGCCTTAGGCACTACGCTACCAGAGCTCAGAAAACCCTATGGAGCAGCTCTATTCTTTAACACATGGGGTCACCATGTGTCTGAATCAACTTAATGAAAATGGGTTTGGTTTTTGGTTTTAGCATCCCAAAAGGTACCCTCATACCCCGTTCCAGGGTCTACTTCCTCTTTGCCCAAGAGTAACCACTATCCTGAAATCTGATAGCATAGAGGAGTTTACAAAAATGAGTATATACTCTTACGTGCAGGCTTCTTTTCCCCAACGTTCAGTTTATGAAAATCATTCATTATTATTGCAAATGACATACTCATTTTTATTGTTATACCATATATGACATTTCATTGTGTGACTATACCACAATTTATTCTTTTGTTGATGGCCAGTTAGGTTATTTTCATTTTTGGTTATTATAAATCATGCTGCTATGGCCTTTCTTGTGCATGTCTTTGGGTCGGCATATGTACGCATTTCTGTTAGGTCTGTTCCTGGGAGTAGAATCTCTGGGTCATAGGATATTATTTAGTAGATGCTGCTAAATAGATTTCTGAAGTAGTTATGAGGTGAGAATTCTTAATCTCATTTGATAAATATGGAAACTGAGGTTCAAAGACCTGAAATGGCCTGCCTGGTGTCAGAGCTGTTAGGTGGAAGAGATGGAATTCAAACCTTCCTTTTCCTTTCACGTTGCGCTGAGGGATTTTGAGATCTAACAGCAGAAAGAACCAGAAGTGTGAAAACAGAAAGCTGCCTAAGCCCCAGCCTTTTGGAGAAAACTGAGAACTTGTATTTGGCTATCTTTTAAAGTATTTTCTTATGCATTACTTTGTATAACCTTGGAGATGAGTAAAGTAGAAATTATGATTCCCACTTGAATTATAATGAAGAAAAGGAAGGCATAGGAAATCTCCAATTGCTGGGGAGATGAGACAGGCACTTTTTCTGATCCTATGGCATGAATTCAGCCCATTCATTCTCACTGTGTGTCAAAAGACCATACTTCTTGGGCTAGAAACCCCTTTCTTATTTTGAGTTTAGACCCTGCAGGGCCAAAACCCAGAACCAAACCAGTTGTACTGCGTGGATTCCAGCTCATGGTGAACCCCTGTGCTGCAGAGTAGAACAGTGCTCCACATGGTTTTCAAAGCTGTAAGTTTTCAAAAGCAGAGCACCAGGGCTTTCTTCTGACATAAGTTCAAACTGTCAACCTTTTGATTAATAGTTGAGGTCTTAACCATTTGCATCACCCAGGGACTCCATGTGGGGCCAGAAACTCTTCTAGATTTTGGGTTCAGACCAAGTGGGGCCAGAAACCAGCCAGCAGGAGTCTGCCCACCTGCTGCTTTCTATCAAAGCAAAATCACACTTCTGCCCACACCAACCTAGTTCATTTTACATTGTGAATCCTATAAAAGGGGATCTTTGAACCCTTGGCCAAAGTGTACTGCTTGGCAGAAGGTTGCCAAAAATACCTTACCAATTGATTTAGAGTATTTTCTCCTGTCCAAATCTAGCAATCTTACTCCTGCCTACAACACTGGCACAAGCTTCTCTTTCCTCTACCAATGTGCCATTTCCCCGGGATCTCTGTGACAACCTATAGCCTTTGGAATGTCAAACTGGAGTTCTCTACTAGGGAACTTTTTGCTGAAAATATAAGCTGTAATCAAAATGTGGTACCCAGAGTAACAAGTTTTTGCACTGGAACCTGCTTATTTTCTTTCTGGAACTGTTATCTGGAACCAATTATTTCTAGTCAGCTTTTCAGTGATTTTTAATAGGACTTAAACAAGGTATTCAGGATTTCCTATCTGTCAGGACCAAAACACTGGTTTTGGTTCCATCACTGTTCTCTGGATACGGGCAAAAATCATTGCCTTCTCAGGAAACAGGAAGAAGAAAGCAACCAAAAGGATGGAGTTTAACTCTGCAATGCCTGGGATGATTAGAATAGCAATCTGGCTTGATGAGGACACTCTTGGAGGGTTTGAGTGATTTGCCCAATATCCCTCAATGAGTTGATACATCTGTAGGAGACTGAACAAATGGTTCCCTAATGTGGCTGGGAATTTACTCAGCCTTTTGTATTTGCGAATCTTAAAGAAGGTGCCAGATGGCTGTAGGGATCCCTGAAGAAAGTAGGGTAACATGCATAGGAAGGGACATGGAGAGCTCTGTATTCCCAAACCAAACCCACTGCCCTCAAGGGGATTCTGACTCATAGCAACACTATAAGATAGAGTAGAACTGCCCTCAGAGGGTTTCCAAGGCTGTAGATCTTTATAGAAGCAGACTGCCTCATCTTTCTCTCACGGAGCTGCTGGTGGGTTCGAACTGCCAACATTTTGTTGATCAGCCAAGTATTTTAACCACAGCACCATCAGAGCTCCTTGTACTACCAAAAACCATAACCAAACTCACTGCCATCAAGTTCATTCGACTCAAAGTGACCCCTCCTTGGGTTTCCAAGGTTGTATCTCTACAAAAGTAGATTGCCCAATCTTCCTTCTGAGGAGCGGCTGGTGGGTTTGAACTGCCAGCCTCTGGTTAGCAGTCGAATGCCTCAGAGGGCTTTAATTAGCATTTTGTGTTTCTAGGCTTGGAAAAGAAAACTCAAGCAACTGCTGGCTATGCTGGATCCATGCAAATGGAAAGGAGATAGATAGTAAAGGGCTGAGTATGGGCTGGACACACAGTGCAATTCTGACACAGCATTCCTGGGTGGTGGTGATGTATGGCGTTTGGCTGAGGGAGTTAAGTCATCGTTCACTGAAGGACTTCCCAAGCCCAAGTCAGAGTTAACACCAAGCATCCCAAGAGGATCAGCAGGCTCCATGGAGCTCAGAGGATCAGCTCTTACTATGTGTCCCTGAGACGCAAAGGCAGCAACCCATGCTGGTTAGCCTGCGTCTTTCCCCACTCGGGTGATAAGCCGCACACACTCCTTTCTGGGCAGTGTAAACCTCAGGAGTGTGTGCACTACAGCTGGGGAAGAAGGGGATGGAGTAAGAGGGAAACATTGGACTTCTTGCCAAGCTGACACATGGGGGTAGAAGAAAAGTGACATGGTATCCAGAATTTGGTCACTGTTCATACTGTTTATATTTAAGCACTTAAAGTGGCTAATAGAAAGGATCTGGGGTGTAATCATTCCCCCAGTGTTACAGCATTTACCCTATAAACCAGTTCATCCTCAACTTGATCGGGTCTTTAAGCTCAAACATGACATGCCACCTCAGATGATTTTGATGAAGGACTTCTAAAATAATTTTACACAATTGAACAGATCTTCTGAGAACCTGCTAATTTGAAATGAAAGTGGAGAAAGCACAACTTTCCACCTTCCTGCTCTGGTGACATAGTGCCTTAGGCATTTGATTGCTAACCAGAAGGCTGGCGGTTTGAACCCACCAGCCACTCTGTGGAAGGAAGACCTACTTCCGTAAAGATATACTGCCCCGGAAACCCAATGGTGGTCCCCATGAGTCGATTCAATGGCAGTGGGTTTGACTCTACCAGCAAAACCCTCTTAAGCCTGGCTTCTCAAGAGAGTGAACCAGCGGCATCACCTGCAAACTTGTTAAAATGCAGGATCTCGGGCTCCACCTCAGATTTATTGAATCAAAATCAACATTTTAACAAGATCTTCATGCTATTTATTCATGGACACAGTAAAGTGGAAAAGTATTTCACCAAACAAACCAAGGGGCACAGAAGTAGGCTCTTGAAGGTACTATCCACCTTGCTTGGGGCCCAGCTCCCTTGAGATGCCCTCACTGCTCCTGAAGGGACTGGCGCTTCACCTTCCCTGGAGAAAGAGAATGACACCCCTTTCTGACCTCACCCACATGGCCCACATAAGATTGTAGGTGAAACATGTCAAGAGGGAGGAAATAAACTTCCAGAACCTATCACTACTCTTCTATGAGAGAAAATAATTCTGTAGTGCTGCTCAGAGGCTGGTTAAAAATGCCTTGATTTAAAGGCTGTGCTGGCACTGACTTGGTCCACAGCCGGGTTTCTCACTTGGTCTAGAGTGGTGGGCCCACACTCGGCCATCCCCGGAATCCTCCAGCGCCTGTGTATGCCTCCTCTTCTTGGTTGGTGGCAAGGAGTCTCTAAAATCAAGAAGCCAAAGTGAAGGTTAGGCTCTTCTTTGCTCTCCATGATGCTTGCTGTCAAATTTAATTTTCCAGGCCTCTCCTCTCTGCCTTCCTAAATTTACTTCCAGTTCATTAAGGTTCCTTGAACCCTCATAGCCGGAAACTTAACTTTCCTCTATGCAATGGATCTGGAATTCCCCTACTTGAAAAGTAAACTGACTACACTGTCAAAGGCAGAGGACTCCTTGGGACAGAGAACATATGAACTTAAAATATTGGAATACATTTTACACCTGAAAATTTTGTTCACATGAAATTTTACCGTAGTTTTTGATGGCCTTTACTCTTTTTGCTATCCTCTAGTTTCAGAATGAGGAATGAAAGAAAGGAAAAGAATAAAAGGAAGAAAGAAGACTATTAGTTAATGCTAAACTGACAGATTCTTTTCTGAGTGCTCATTCATAAATTCCCCTGGGTAGTCTAGCTGAGGTCGGGTAAACAAACAGTGCTTCCTCCATCACCCAGAATCTCTCTCTGTATTTCTGACATTTTAACTTTTCATTGAATGAGGACCTCAGGCCTAGCGGGTTTTAATTAACATTGTATAAAGGCAAGAACTCTGGGTTCTTGCCATATCCGATCCGTGTCTCAACACTGCCATCTGCTGGAGAGGTTATCACGCTCATTCTCTCTACAGTCATGGCCCAGAGGCCCCAGCTACTCAGGCTTTCTGCTGCGGTCTTTCATATCTAAGTATCTTGCCCTTTACCCAGGGCTGTGGCACACAGGCTGCTGATGGTAAGAACAATTTATCCCCAAATGGGAGGATATGGATTGGTCCAGGGGAGTCGCTGGATGACTGGTGCTTGGGTAGCAGTTGTGAAAGCCACTGTGAATGTGGTCAAAGTTGCTCATTTCAGATGTGTTCTGTGGTGGTTGCGAAGACATTGTCCCAGGTGCAGCTGCAGAGTGAAGATAGGTAGCTGGAGTCCTCTCAGCTATAGGCCTCAGAGTTCGGCAGCATGCACCTGGGAAAAGATGCAAGTGAAAAGTGCCTCTCCTGATCGCTACTCAGACCAAGAAAAAAAATAACAGTGCAAGATGTGCTAAAGGTGGATGTCACTCACCTTTGATCTGTGGAGGAGAGCATGGGTCTGATGCAGTATAGGGTGGGGTATCTGGTAGCTGGCGTTGCCTGAGGATCAGAGACATGTGTTGCTTCTTGTTTTAATCTAGTCCATCATTACATTTTTTTGGTACACGTAGGAGGTGGTTCTCAGTGTACAGCATCAGCACCCATAGTGATAGTTACCAGGTGCTCCCAGGAAGCCAAAAACTCCTCAGACTATGCCAGTATCATACCATGCTTAAGTGAGTCACAAAGACCAGCTAGGTATGAATCCCAGCTCTTCCATTTCCTACCTATAAATTCATGAACAAGTACTTAATTTCTCCAGGCCTCAGTTTCCTCACCTATGAAATGAGAGTAATTTTGACACCTACCTTACAGCACTGTTGTGAGAACTAAATATGATAATGTATGTAATGTCCAAACATAGTGAGTGCTCAATACTTTTTAATTAATATTATTACTGCTTCTTAACATTCTCAAGGTACTTGCACCAGAAAAAGGGTAGTACATACTGTCTGGGCTAAGGCAATATTAAAATGCCCCACTGAAGCAGCGGTTTTCCAGCTGTGCTCTGGAAAACCCCAAAACTCTTGAAAGAAGCTTCAGGGTTTTTACAAAAGATTTTTAAATACCTGAAAAAAAAATTCACAGCTTTTATCTGTTTTCTATATTGAGGTGCCAAGTAAAGTGTGGAAACCACTGTTCCAAAAAACCTACAAACCCCTTATAGCTCAGAAAGACTTGATTCTAAGTCATACACAAGTACTACCAACCCTCAATTGCTTGATTCTCTTGCTTGGAGAGTAAGCACTCTTATTCCCCTTGGTTGACTAAAATTCCAACCTAACTCAGTGAAGAGAAAGTTCTGCTATTATCATTCATTAAAAATGTTGTTTTCTCTTCACATTGGTCCTTTGGAATTTATTCACTTCCTGTTAATCAGGGGAAAAGAACATATATTTATCTCCCTCCAAAAAAGTCCATTCAAATGAAAATAAAGAAACCAAGCAGCATAAACACAAAAGGACAAAGAGTATATGAGAAGTGACCACAGCAAACCATATTTCAGTAACATTGTGGCAGACAGAAATGGGTGGATGCTAACTGAATTAGCAAATAGAAAAGAGGAAAAAATAAAAAAAAAGTCCCTGCTTTGGGATGGTGGAGAGGGCATAGGCGCCAACAAGAAGGAATCCAATTGGAACCCCACAAAAACTCAGAATATTGGAGTCGCCACTTCTGAACTCTGCAGTGACGGTTTGGCTGAAAACAAAAGGGTTAGTAGAGTGTTTGATTAAGAAACAGTTACACCCTTAAATGCACTTCCCCTATCTGCACAATCAGGCAACTACCACGACCACACAATAGAAATTTGAAAGGTTTTCTATCTGAGCAAACTGAACCAGAGACACTGTGGATATAGGGTTATCCAGGACAACTGAGGTCATGGATGACCTGTTAGGCTGAAAATGAAATGATTAATTAAATTCTACATGCTGAACTGTGACATATGTCCTCAACTCTGCTTTGCATGTATCCACACAGATTTCCTACAGGTAAGAAATTTTATTCCCTAGAAAAACTGAATGTCCTCAGAGGGAAAAATGGTATTTTGAAGTTACTCAAGGAAATAGCAAGTCTGTATCTGATCACTTATGCTTTGAGAATAGTAATTTGCAGACAGAACTATTTAAATAGGAACAAGCAACCCACCAAAACCAAACCCACTGCTATCAAGTCAATTTGACTCATGTCGACTCTGTAGGACAGAGTAGAACTGCCCCATAGGCTGTAAATCTTTACAGAAGCAGACTGGCTCATCTTTCTCCTGTGGAATGGCTGATGAGTTCAAATCACTGACCTTTTGGTTACCAGGTGGATGTCTTAACCACTGCACCACCAGAGCTCCTTAAGAAAAAGCAAAGGACCACACAATCTCAGAAAGCCTCTAACATTAAAGACAGACCAAACAACCAGAGAAACAAGAAATGCAAAAGAATCACAGACATCTCTTCTGCTTCTGATATGACTGGTAAGCTCTTACCAGACCTGACCATCCACAGACAAAAAGTATAAACCCTGGGGGAAAAACAAAACAAAACATTTAAAGCAAAAATCAGGATATTATCTTTTGTGGTTTGTAATGTATGGAAAAGGAGGGCTGGTAGCATAGTGTCTAAGGCACTTGACTGCTAACCAGAAGGCTGGCAGTTCAAACCCACCAGCCACTCCTCGGAAGGAAGGCTGGGCAATCTACTTCCGTAGTGATATGGCCTTGGAAACCCAAGGAGGGGTCGCTATGAGTCGGTTCTGACTCGATGGCACATAACAACATCAACAACAACAACGTATGGAAATAGTCTGCAAAAATACCACTTTGAAGACTAAGGTACATCTGATCCAAGCCATGGTATTTTCAATACCCTCATAGGCATGTGCCCACTGGACAATGAATAAGGAAGATCGAAGAATAATTGAGGCATTTGAATTGTGTTAGCAAAGAATATTGAATGTACCATGAACTGTTAGAAGAACTAACAAATCTATCTTGGAGGAAGTATATCTGGAATGCTCCTTAGAAGCGAGAATGGCCAGAATTCATCTCTTGTACTTTGGTCATGTTGTCAGAAGGGATCAGTCCTTGGAGAAGGGTATCATACTGAGTAAAGCAGAGGGTTAGCAAAAAGGGGGAAGACCCTCAGTGAGAGGGATTGACACAGTGTCTGCAGCAATGGGCTTAAGCATAGCAACGATTGTGAGGTTGGTGAAAGACTGGGCAGTGCTTTGTTCTGTCAGACATAGGGTTACTACAAGTTGAAACCACCTTGACTGGCATCTAACAATACAACAATGTATGAAGGTGTAATACTTATGACAATTATAGCATAAAATATGGCGTGGGGAACTAATGAAATATACAGTTGCAAGTTTATAATAATATTCGGACACAGTTCCGGCAAGATGG
>NW_006922272.1:60771-61900 GCF_000298275.1 Orycteropus afer afer | reverse complement strand
ATAAAAATCACAATTGCTTAAGTACCTAATAACAGAGCTTCAAAATAAATGAAGCAGAAATGGACAGAATTAAAGGGAACGATAGATAACTGCATAATCATTATTGGAGATTTCAACACCTTTCTCACAGCAGTTCAGAAAATGAAAAAATAAATAAAGACATAGATCATTTGAGGAATGTATTTTAAAGAAGCTAATATATTTTAATAGGAGCTCTGGTGGCATAGTGCCTAAGGCATTTGACTGCTAACCAGAAGGCCAGCAGTTCTAACCCACCAGCCACTCCTTGGAAGGAAGATGGGGTAATCTACTGCCATAGTGATACTGCCTCAGAAACCCAAGGAGGGATCACTATGAGTCAAAATCAACTCGACGGCATATTACAACAACAACAATATATTTTAATATCAAGAAAATTTTGCAGTTCTTTTCAGAGAATTTGAGGGAAGAATTAATGATAACTACCTTCTATCCAGCCACTATGCTGGATAGAGAGGGAGAACAATGTGGAACAAAACTCAAAATCATTTGGAGGGAAAAAAAAAAAAGGAAGGGGGGGACCTGGTAGCATAGTGGCTAAGGCACTTGACTGCTCACCAGATGGCTGGCGGTTCAAACCCATCAGCCACTCCTCGAAAGGAAGATGGGGCAATCCTACTTCCGTAGTGATTTGTTGTTGTTGTTGTTGTTATGTGCCGTTGAGTCGGCCCCGACTCACACTGCCTTGGAAACCCAAGGAGGAGTCGCTATGAGTCAGGGCTGACTCGACGGCACATAACAACAACAACAACAACAACCTTCAAAACTAAGCAAACTGCTAAAACAAGATAATGACTAACTTCAAGAAAAAGTTTGAGATTATTTCTGAGCTGCTAAATTCCTCCCTATTCATAGTTCCCACAACAAGAATCCCAGCAGTGCACTTTATATTGGTTCTGGCCTTAGTGCCCTAAATTTGTCTGTTACACCAGGGGATTTCCACAAGATGAATCTAGGAAGCAACAGACACCATGGGTCACTTCTTGAGTACCCATCGCTCTCTAGATTTTATAGGAAATAGTTGTAAAATTCAAGACATTCTTAAACCAAAACCAAACTCACTGCCATTGAGTCATATATGACTCATAGC
>NW_006922272.1:54466-59791 GCF_000298275.1 Orycteropus afer afer | reverse complement strand
TGATCCCTTTCTAAGTGGTTGACAGTGGTAGTCGGGCATCATCTAGTTTTTCTGGTCTCATGGTCATATGGGCTGAGAATCACATGTTCTACTATTCCCTTGGACTAATTGTTTCCATGCATCTTTGGTTTTCTTCATTCTTCTTTGCTCTGGATGAGGTGAGACCCATTGTTGCATCTTAGATAGCCACTTGCAGTCACTACTCACCAAAGTAGGATGTAGAACAATGTTTTTGTACAGTATGTTATGCCAATTAAGCTTGATATCTCCTGCGACCATGGTCCCAAGCCCACAGGTCCAACTGCATGCTCCATCAGGATGGTTGACTGTAGCCAAAAAGTGATCGTAACTTTGCCCCTTGTTAGCTCTATTACATATTTGGATGTTCTTACAGCACATACAGATATGTATGTAGAAATATAGTCTGCCAACCTTATACACAGTCATGGGTATATTCCCTTTTCCTAGACATGACTGAAGATCCCCAGGTGATTCTTATGTATGTGTGCATACATCCTGGGGATTTTATTAAAATGTAGATTCTGATTGATTATTGCTGGGGTGGGAATGCAAAAGCTCCACTTAACATAAATGCCTCCTACAGCTCTTTTTCTCTGACACACAATTTATTTTTGTGTTTTGGAGGGTGAATGAAGGAACACAGTTTCCTGAAAGTTGAATGTCATGTATACCAAATGAAGGAGTACAAAACAGATGTTAGCCTGCAGCCAGCTAAGTTTCTGTGTACATCCGTGACATCTGCATGCTGCCTTCAAAGCAGTCAATGTCTTTTTCACATTGCAGCCAGATTTATCAAATATTTACTGAGTGCCTATGTGCTCCTAAGGAGCTCTGGTGGCATAATGTCTAAGGCATTTGACTGCTAACCAGAAGGTTGGTGGTTCAAACCCACCAGCAACTCCATGGAAAGAAGACTGGGCAATCTACTTCTGTAAAGATTTACCTCCTCAGAAACCCAAAGGGGGTCATTATGACTTGATGGCAGTGAGGTGTTTTTATTTATTTATTTATTTAATGTGCTCCTAACTTCACTAAGCACTATGTAGGACACTCCTATTAGATAATGTAAATCAGTATAGCTAAAGTCAATAGATAAAAATGGATATGAATCATGAGACTATCCAGGTAGGACTATTAACAGCCCACAGGCCAATTCTCAGATTTCTCCAATGACTCTCCAAGTGCCTTTATACAACACCAACCTCCCGCCATCTCTAAAGCTCTGTTGTAGCTCAGAGTGAGCATTGCTTAACAGGGCCTGACACAGAGTTGATACTTAATCAATATGAATTACTGTATTTTTACACAAATAACACAGAACTTCTACATTTATTTGCCAGCCACTTTCTCCCCACTGGAGATATTTTTGTAGCACCACTATGTCAGTTTTGTTTTGTTTTTTCACATGTTGCTGTTTGAAAAAAAAAAAAAATATAGCATAGTGTGTTTAAAAATACCTACTGGGGGGAGGGAGTGGTTGTCAAACAAACATAGAAGGTACAGGTTATTTGCATAAAAATACAGCATTGCTTTTTCACACTACATATGGCCATGCATAGGATGTATATATATGGCAAATTCTTTTATCAAGAGAAGTTTCCTGGGCACCCAATCTAAAAATAGCAACCTTCCTCCACTGCTAACTTTCGACCCCCTGAGCTTACTCATATTTTTCTTCATCTTACTGAATGGCTTTATATTATTTGCCATTGTCTCCTCCCACTAAAGTGATGTCACAGCAGTACCGGTGGAGCACTAAGGACGAGAGCATGGGAATGTTCTACCCCTGGAGCAAGCAATAAGGAAATGCATTGTCCATTGAGAATTTTAAAACAATAATTAAACCTACTAAAAGTCAGCCTGCTTTTTATTACCACCATGCACCACCAATTCTGAGCAACTGCCTGGGTTCTTTGCCAGGGCACACTACTCCTGCACCCCTGCCTCTGCTGTGCCATTAGCAAGGATTTCTCGTTGGTTTGGGTCATTGTTGTACCCCATCACCCAACTATAAAAATAGTTGCTATTGAAGGTATTTTCTCCACTTCTTCATGGACAAAATTTATCCTCTCAAATGAAGATTTACATTAAGACCATGTCTTAATCTTGTGTCTGTGAGTGTGCGTGTGCATGTCCTACACAGTGTCTAAGTGGTGAACATGTGGTACCAAAAAAAACCAAACCCAGTGCCATCAAGTCAATTCTGATTCATAGCGAGCCTCTTTGGGTTTCCAAGACAGTAAATCTTTATAGAAGTACATGGCCTAGTCTTCCTTCTGGGGAGTAGCTAGTGGGTTTGAACTGCCAACCTTCTGGTTAGCAGTCAGATGCCTTAGGCACTACACCACCAGAGCACATGGTAGGCACTCAATAAATACTTGATCAATCAATCTTTGTTGGGGTTTGTATCCACCACCAAGAAGTTGGGATGGGAAAGGGCCTTGGCAGAAATATGAATGAGTCAGTAGCCCAAGAAAACCACTCTATGACAGGACAGAGAGAAATTAGATAAGTGACATGCTGCTTCTCAACTCCAGCTCCGTGTTAGAAAACTACAAGGACACTGACCCTTTTTCCTCTCCTCCTCTGCTACTTTAGAAATAGATAACCTTTATTGAAAACCTACTCTGGGACAGGCACTGTGCTAATTCTTTGCATACGTTGTCTCATCCCTACAACCACTACAAGAAAAGGTATAATTACTGTCCCTATTCCCCCAGGCAATGAAACCAAGGCTTGATGAGGTTAAATAATTTACCCAAGATTATTCATTTGGCAACAGTCAAGGTGGAGTCAGGGTTTATGTTCTAAAGAGCAGGTTGTTTTAAGTAAAGAGCATCCTATTCAACTCAATTAACATAGATTATTTCATTTTATACAAATATCCTTAGAATCGAGAAGTCACAGGTAGTATCTTCGTCCAGCGTTCCTGTTTAGATTTTCTCTACTACTTTTAAGAAGTTCTTCTCATAGAATTAGTTGTATTACCTCACTCCCTTTTGCAACATCACAAAAATAAATAAATAAATAAAAATAAACCCGCTGCCATCAAGCTGATTCTGACTCATAGAGACCCTATGTTATAGGACAGAGTAGAACTGCCCTATAAGGTTTCTAAGGCTGGTAAAACTTTACAAAAGCAGACTGCCTCATCTTTCTCACATAGAGCCACTGATGGGCTTGAACCACCAACCTTTTCGTTAGCAGCCCAATGCTTTAACCACAGCACCACCAGAGCTCTGCAACAGCATTGTAAAGGGTTCACTGGTCCCATTCTACTTGACTCCTAGCTCGTTTTTACCATTAACGCCATTAAGCAAAGTCCTAAGTACAACCTTCATTCACTGATGGGACATGATTCAAATGGAAAGAAACAGGTGCAAATATTCATTAATAATCATCACATGGAAAGTACAAAGAATGAATTTAGGAAAACTGGAAGTTGTCAAAAATGAAATGAAATGCATAAAAATAGATATCCGAGGCATTAATGACCTGAAATGGATTGATTTGGGCCATTTTGAATCAGACAATCATATGGTCTGGCAATGACAAAGAGGAATGGCATTATATTCATTGGCAAAAAGAATGTTTCAAGATCTCTCCTGAAGTACAATGCTGTCAGCAATAGGATAATACCCATATGCTTACAAAGCAGACCAGTTAATACTACTATTATTCAAATTTACACACCAACCATTAAAGCCAAACATGAAGAAATTGAAGATTTTTATCAACTTCTGCAGAATGAAATTGACTAAACATGCAATCAAGACGTATTGATTATTACTGGTGATTGGAATGGAAAAGTTGGAAATAAAGAAGAATTACTGGTAGTTGGAAAATATGGCATTAGTAACAGAAACAATGCCTGAGATCGCATGATAGAATTTTGCAAGACCAATGACTTATTCAGTGAAAACAGCTTTCTTTCAACAACATAAAAAATGACTATTCACATGAACCTCACCAGATGGACAGGCAGAATACTCAGTAATCAGATCCACTACATCTGTGAAAGAGGTGATGGAGAAACTCAATATCTTCAGTCAAACAAAGGCCAGGAGCTGATCGTGGAACAGACTATTAATTGCTCATATGCAAGTTTAATTTGAAGCTGAAGAAAATTAAATCAAGTCCATGAGAGCCAAAATATGACCTTGATTATATTCCATCTGAATTTAGAGATCATCTGAAGAACAGACTGGACACACTGAATACCAATGACCAAAAACCAGATGAGTTGTGGGATGACATCAAGAACATCATAAATGAAGAAAGTAAACGGTCACTAAAAAGACATGAAAGGGGAGGGAAAATTCCTAGATAGGTTGAAAAAATAGAGATAGAAACCAAAGATTATTAGAGCTTTTGTTTGTGAAGCATTGAGTTTATGCTAATGGTTGTGGAATTTTTTGGAAAGGGTAGCAATAATGGTAGCACAACACGAAAAATGTCATCAGTGTCCATGAGCTATAAATGTGGGAGTTGTTATGTTGGTGAATGTCTTGTTTTGTATGTTTTCATCACAATAAAAGCAAAAAAAAAAAAAGACAAAGAGACAGTGTGGGGTGGGAGGGACAGGAAAGGAAGAAAAGACCAAAATGGATATCAGATGACTCTGAAATTTGCTCTTGAAAATGGAATAGCTAAAGCGAATGGAAGAAATGATAAAATAAAAGAATGAATGGAAGATTTCAAAGGGAGGCTTGAGAAGACAAAGTAAAGTATTATAATGAAATGTGCAAAGACTTGGAGTTAGGAAACAAAAAGAGCACACTCTGAGTTTCTCAAGCTAAAAGAACTAAAGAAAAAAATGCAAGCCTCTAGTTGCAATACCGAAGGATTCTATGGGCAAAATATTAAATGATGCAAGAAGCATCAAAAGAAGAGGAAAGTAATACACAGAGTCACTGAACAAAAAAAGAATTGGTCAACATTCAGTTATTTCAGGAGGTAGCATATGTTCAAGAACCAATGGTATTGAAGGAAGCAGCTGAAGCTATGCTGAAGGAATTGGCATAAAACAAGACTCTAGGAATTGATGAAATACCCATTAAGATGTTTCAACAAATAGATGCAACACTGAAAGCACGTGCTTATTCATTTATGCCAAGAAATTTAAAAGATAGGTACCTGGTCAACTGACTGGAGGAGATTAATAATTGTGCTGCGGTGTAGTAAATTACTTAGTGTGGCTTTTCTACCTATAAGTCTTTGTAAACTCCAAGGTGGGATTTTCTATGAGCAACTGAGCAGCCCCTGATTGCTGAAGCTATCCACCTGGGTTATTTCTGTTGGGAG
>NW_006922272.1:44671-54101 GCF_000298275.1 Orycteropus afer afer | reverse complement strand
TGTGGCCACTGCAGTGAATTATTGAACCCAGGAGAGAAGTGGTGGGTGCTTTGGGAGGAACAGTTGGTGAAAGGGCTGGAGGGAGGCAGCATGTCTGGTCTGGCAGGAATAGGCCTTGGGTTACTGCTGGTAATCCTGTCTTCCTCTTGTAGGGTTAGAGGAGGTCAGAACATGTGGCCTCCCTGCCGTTTTTGCATGTGCCCATACCAAAGAAAGGTGATCCAACAGAATATGGTGATTATGGAACAATATCCTCAATATCAAGTAAAATCTTGCTGAAAATTATTCAAAAATGGTTGCAGCAGTATATTGACAGGGACCTCCCAGAAATGCAAGGTGGATTAAGAAGAGGACATGGAATGAGGGATATTATTGCTGATGTCAGATGGATCTTGGCTGAAAGCAAGGAATACTGGAAAGGTATTTACCTGTGATTAACTGACTATGAGAAGGCGTTTGTGTGGATCATAACAAATTATGGATAACATTGCGAAGAATGGGAATTCCAGTGTACTTGGTTGTGGTCATGAGGAACCTGTGCACAGACCAAGAGGCTATTTTTCAAATAGAGTAAGAGGATACTGAATAGTTTAAATTCAGGAAGGGTGTGCGTCAGGGTTGCATTCTTTTACCATACTTATTCAATCTGTATGCTGAGCAAATAATAAAAGAAGCTGGACTATATGAAGAAGAACAAAGCATCAGCATTGGAGGAAGAATCATTAACAACTTGCGATATGCAGATGACACAACCTTGCCTGTTGAAAGTGAAAAGGACTTGAAGCACTTACTGATGAAGATCAAAGACTACAGTATTCAGTATGGATTGATTACATCTCAACAACATAAAGAAAAGAAAAAGCCTCACAACTGCAGCATCACAATAAACAGTGAAAATATTGACATTGTCAGAGATTTCGTTTTACTTTGATCCACAACCAACACCCATGGAAGCAGCAATCAAGAAATCAGATGTTGTATTGCACTGGGTAAATCTGCTGCAAAAGACCCCTTTAAAGTGTTAAGATGCAAAGACATCACTTTGAAGAGTAAGGTACACGTAACCCAACCCATGGTCTTTTCAATCACCTCATACGCACGTGAAAGCTGAACAATGAATAAGGAAGACCAAAGAAGAATAGATGCTTTTGAATTGTGTTGCTGGCAAAGAATACTGAAAATACCATGGACTACCAGAAGAATGAACAAATCTGTCCAGAAGAAGTGTAGCCAGAATGCTCCTTGGAAGCAGGAATGGCCAAATTTTGTCTCACCTATTTGGTCATGTGGTCAGAAGGGACTATTCCCTAGAGAAGGATATCATGCCTGTTGAACGGTCAGTGTAAAAGGGGAAGACCCTCAATGAGATGGATTGACACAGTGGCTGCAATTATGGGCTCAAACAAAGCAAGGATTGTGAGGCTGCCACAGGACTAGGCAATGTTTCTGTCTATTGTACACAGGGTTGCTATGAGTTGGAACCACCTTGGCAGCACCTAAACACAACAAGTACAACCTAGGTGGTCAAGCTCAACCATTAGCCTGAAATAAAATGAAACCTGAAGTTGATTCTCTACAGACTTAAATGTGTTTCTAAGGCCTCCGCCTGTGAACTCACCCATTCAAACATCCAGACAGGTGACAGTGCCCTCAGCTAATCGTCTCTTAGCCCATACCCAGGGCCTCCCCATCATCTGGAGCTCAATATAATATGTAACCCCACTCAACACACTGTATTAGTTATTTGACCTGGGACTTGGGAGATGGTAGGGAAGAAGACCATGTTTGTGTGGCCTAAAGCGGGGCTTTCAGAGCTGTAATGTGCATAATAATCTCCTGGGGACCTTGTTGAAAACCGCAGATTCTGGTTCAGCAGGTCTAGAGCAGGGCCCGAGACACAACATTTCTAGTTCATAGGTGATGCTGATACTGAAACCCACACTTGGGATAAAAGAAGGAAGCAGGTGAACATTAAGGCATTTTTGAAGGAAATAAACCCTGCCTTGATGACTTTTCCAGAGTCCTCCCTTGCCTACACACACACACAGTGACTTCTTGTCCTTTTTCATCACAACCTTCCAGAGCTTATGATGTCCCAAAATCTCTAACATCCCTCCTTCCAAGAAATATCCTATGTCCTGGATATTTCCTACTATGTCCCACTACCACAGTCACGTTTATACATAGTTATACATAGTAGGTAACTGGTTAACCTACAAGATTCAGCCTGGTTAACCTACAAGATTCATTCCTCCTAGGCAGATAGCTGCCCTAGACTCTGCCACACAAGGAAATAAAGGGTTAAGAGCAACTTGCAGAAACCATAGTTGACAGGACTGGCCCTAGCTCAGTACACCAATTAGATTCACAGGAAAGATGAGGAAGTCCTGAGCTACATATTCCAATATTCAAACACAATTACTTGCCTCCCAAAAGGGATCCATGGCCAAATAAGCTTGAGAAATCCTGCATACTATTTCCTCATCCTCATATACATTAATTGACCATTAATTGGTGTACATTGGCACATAAAAGGCTCTGAAAAGTCCTGCAGCAAAGAAGCTCATATAACCTTTAGTCAAGCTAAAACCAAACCAAACGCACTGCCATTGAGTCGGATCTGAATCATAGCCACCCCTCCTTGGGTTTCCAAGGCAGTATTACTACACAAGTAGATTGCCCAACCTTCCTTCTGAGGAGTGGCTGGTGGGTTTGAACCGCCAGCCTTCTGATTAGCAGTCAAATGTCTTACGCACTATGCCACCAGACCTCCTTTATTCAAGCTAGCGAGTCACAAACATATATATATTTTAATCATGGAACTTTTTCCCCCTGCACTGAATTTCATGAGACAAATGTTCCACAGAGCATCTAGGGAATTCTGTTTTACAGAACCCCTAATTCTAATTTTTAAATATATTTGATCTGATAATCTGCCAATGAGAGTCAAATTGGCTCTCAGCAACTTTGCAGTCTAGCAGTCTCTTAGGCCACTCAGAGAAGTGTTACTTTTTCTAAAGCACAATTCATGAGGAATATAGTAGAGGGAAGAGTCCTGAGTGGTACAAATGGTTAACACTCTTAGCTGCTAACCAAAAAGATGGAAGTTTGAGTCCATCCCGGAGCTCTTCAGAAGACAGACTTGGCAATCTACTTCTGCGAAATTAGCCCCTGAAAACCCCCTGGAACACAGTTCTACTCTGACACATAGGGAGTTGTTATGAGTCAAATCAAGTTAACAACAACTAGTTATAATGGCAGAGAAGTAAGTCAGGATATGTAGTAAACCCAGGTTTGAATCTCAGCTCCACTACTTATTAGTGCAATCTCAGTCAACACATATCCCTATGTGTGAAATGCAACTCAACTATATAAAGAATCTAGTAGCTAGAAGTACTCAAAGTTTGGTGTGTTTGAACAGGTTATACAGATGTAACAATCACTGAACTAGCTCAACATCCTTGTGGTTATGGACTGGACATGTTTTGCTTGTTCTCACCCAGATTTTTATTACAGCCCCACTTAACTGCATGTACCTGAGCAGTTTTTATCAAGTTATGACAGATTATCTGATCATTGGACTTGTTATTAATGAATGTGAACTCTGACATTCTTTGTAAACTATGACTTGGATCCACTCTGAGTCACAACTTTTAGTAGATAATTTTAAACACATTTAATATATTTCCCTGAAATTCACATTCTGCCAAAACATCTCCCAAAATATAAATTAATCTAAAAGTAGTAGTCGAAGAAAGAATGTGTTCTGCAGCATAAAAAAAAAAAAAAAGAGGTAGATTTTATGCAAGGCTTTGAACCAGTTCATTCTGGTTCAATTTGAACCAGTTCATTCTGGTTCAACCTCCCTCTGAGAATTTTCATTTCCACCCCAGATATACTGAATCAAGATCTATATTTCAACAAGACCTTAAGGATCACCTAGGGGTGTTGTTAAAATGTAGACTCTGATTCAGAACCTGTTCAAAGCGCTGACTTTATCCCACCTATGCCACTCATTAAGGAGCCCTGGTGATGCAACGGTTAAAGTCCTTGGCTGCTAACCAAGGTCAGCTATTTGAACCCACCTGATGCTTTGCAGGAGAAAGATGTGGCAATCTTGCTTCCATGAATATTTAAAGCCTTGGAAACCCTATGAGGCAGTTCTACTCTGTCCTGTAGGATTGCTGAGTCAAAATCATCTCAAAGGCACTGGGTTTGGTTTGGTTTTGCCACTTTTGCATCTGTGGAGTATTACTTAACCTTTCTGCCCTTCAGCCTCCTCATCTGTAAATTGTGGATAACATTGTGCCAGTTGGAAGAATTGTTAAGAGAATGAAATGTGTAAAATCAAGTATGTAATTGAATAAATATGCAAAGACCAGTGCTCAACACTTAGTAAGTTCTCAATAATATTAATTCCCTTCTCTACCTCATTTCTGCATACTTGCAAAGCCCACCTACCCCACCCCCAAAGGCAGAGCATGAATCCTGTTGGGCAACTAGGGTCTGAATCACAGTAACAATGGAGAAGCCTCTGGTTCTGTGTGAAGCTCTGATGGAGCTCTCTGTTCTGTGGGAAGGGTAAATGTTATGATATAGACTAAGATCTCCCTAATAAGGAGAGTGTTCAACAAATGAGACTTCTGTTCACATTTCCCCCAAAACAACTAAAGGTCTTCCTGCTAGTTGTAAAAGTGGTCCAGATGATGAAACAGAACCCTGGTAGAATCAGCTGTGCCTTCTCTTAAGAAAAGACACTTAAGGAAGAGCAACTAGACCACTTCTGGTTGTTTCCAGGCCAGAGATATAAGGACACATCATTCACTTACATTCACTTCCACATGAACTCATGCCAGCAGCTTAGAAGTGAGAGGAATGTGATGGTAGGCACAAAAGCAATTGGTGTCTATGTTCAGTCCATGTAGAGCAACACAGCCAACACAGAGTGTGAGCTCAGAACATCTGGCAACACACTAGCCACTGTGCATGTATGTGTGCTTGTGTGTTTAATTAGCCTGCAAAATGTTGAGCCTCTCTTCTTCCCACAGTGATTTGGCAAGCATGGTTTGCTCGCAAAGAGAAGCAAAAAGCAGGTACCAGAAATATCTGCAAATGGGTTTTCCCATTACTATTAAGATTCATGCCTGGTTTTACTCTCTGCCTGTGAAGGAAAGAGGGTTGAGGGGGAATACTTGCAAGTATGCAGAAGTGGGCTCAATAACAGAATAGAGATAATAGACAAGTCAGTGAACATGAAGACAAATCAATAGAAATTATCCAGTGTGAATAACAGAGAGAATAAAAGTTGAAAGTAAATGAACTGAGCCTTAGAAACCTGTGCACAATATCAAAAGGTCCAATATTTGTATCATGGAAGTCCCAGAAGGAGAAGAGAAAGATATTGGTGCAGAAAAAGAAATGTAAAAAAATAATGACTGAAAACTTTTCAAATGCAGTAAAAAAATATGTATTTACCAATTCAAGAAGTTGAGTAAACCTCAAAAAATATAAACTCAAAGAAAATCATGTCCATGTCCAGACACATTAAAATCAAACTGCTGAAAACCCAAAATAAAGGAAATATCTTACAAGCAGCTGAAGAAAAATGATCTATTATATCCTAGAGAACAATTCAAAAAACTATCAATTTCTCATCAGAAACCATGGAGACAGTGGATTAACATTTTTAAAGTGGTGGGTAAAACCCAACCAAACAACAACAGCAACATATTAACCTAGTGCAGTGTAGTAAATTACATAGTGTGGCTTTTCTAGTGTAAGTCTTTGTAAACTCCATGGTGGAATTTGCTGTGAGCAACTGAGTAGCGCCTGATTGCTAACGTTATCCATCTGGGGTATTTCTGTTGAGCAGAGCATCAAGTAATTTTCTGGGAAGTTCGTGCTTTCTCTCAGATGTACAGAATTCTGATGTTGGGATTGGTTAGTTGGTCACTCTGTCAGGCTCAAAAGGAGCCCTCCAAGAGGCAGAAGGAGTCTCTCTGACTGTTGGCTGAGAAAGACGTGCTGCTGAGAGACATGCGCTTGCTAAGAGAGAGACATGAGAGACACGCACTGCTGAGAGAGAGATGCCAGAGACATTCACTGCTGAGAGAAACACCGAGAGACATGCACTGTTGAGAGAAAGACTGAGAGAGACTGTTGGCTGAGAGACAGTGGGCTGTGAGAGACTGAGTGCATTTCTGAACTTGAATTGTAGCCTGTAGCTTCCTTAATAAACCCCATAATCTGTGCGTTTTTTGTGGCCACTAAAGTGAATTATCAAACCCAGCAGAGAGGTGGTGGGTGCTGCAGGGGGAACAGTTGGTGTCATGGTGAAAGGGCTGGAGGGAGGTGGCATGTCTGGCCTCGCAGGAATAGGCCTTGGGCTACTGATGGTGATTCTGTCTTCCTCCTGTGGTGTTAGAGGAGGTTGGAAGATGCAGCCTCCTTGCCCCTTTGGCACCTAGTATTCTATCTATATTCAGCAAAAATATCCTTTAGAATGAAAATAAAATAAAGGCATTTTCAGTGGAGGAAAATAGGAGAGAATCCATTACCAGCAGAACTGCCTTAAAAGAAATGCTAAAAGAAGTTCTTAATGTGGAAGACAAAGTATATCAGAAGGAAAATTAGACCTTCCCTAATAAAGAAGACCAATAAAAATAGTAAATACCTGGGCAAATAGATTACTTTTTCCACTTCTTCAGTTCTTTAGTGTACATATGATGGCTGAGAGCAAATATTAAAGCATTATCTCACAGGGTTTTAAATGTATATAGATGTATTATACATGACAGTACAATGTAAAAGGGAGGGTCAAGAGACTTTTATGGTTGTAAAACCTCTACATTTCGTATGAAGTGGTAAAATATCTCTAAGTTGACTGTGAAAATTTAGGTATGCAGGTTATGTTGTTGTTTTTAGGTGCCCTTGAGTCAGTTCTGACTCATACAAAACACTGCCCAGTCCTGTACCATCCTCACAATCTTTGCTATGCTTGAGCCCATTGTCACAGCCACTGTGTTAATCCCTCCCATTGAAGGTCTTTCCCTTTCTCACTGACCTGATACTTTACCTAGCATGATATTCTTCTGCAGAGACTGGTCCCTTCTGACAGCATGACAAAAGTATGTGTCATATACTTTGGTCACATAATCAGAGGGATGTATGTTACAATCTGTGGAATTATCACTGTGTATGTGTGTGTGGAGGGGATACAAAGATATGTAGTTTAAATAGTTTGGCAGTGGCATCTGGTCTTGAAAGCTTGTAAGCAGCCATACCAGACTGATAGAGACTAGAGGAACCTCTGAGATTATTGTCCTAAGATACTCTATGGACTTGGAACTGAAGCCACTCCCAGAGGTCACCTTTTAGCCAAATAAGAGATTGACATAAAATAAAGAGTATCACCTGTGAGTAATGTGCTCCTTTAAACAATCAACTATATGAGACCAAATGGTCAACATATACCCAAGCGAAGATGAGAAGGCAAAGAGGAACAGGGAAGTTAGATTTACAGAAACAGAACAAACAGAATGGAACTAATGAAAATGCTGACACGCTGTGAAAATTGTAATCCATGTCCCAAACAATTTGGATAAAAATTCTTAAATGGGTACCTAATTTACTATGTAAACTTTCACTTTGAACACAATAAAATGTTTTTAAGAAGACAACAGATAAATTTAAATGAAATATTCAAAATATTCAAACATTCTAGAAGGCAGGAAGAGGGAAAGAAGAACCAAACTTTTGAGAATTTGAATTAAGCAAATATCTCTCAGATATACCACCAAAAGCACACCCAATTAAGAAAAAAAAAAAAATGATGAACTGAACTTAATGAAAATTTAAAAATTTTTGCTCTGAGAAAGACATTGTTAAAAAAATGAGAAGAGGAGATATATTCCAAGATGGCAGAATAGGCAGAAAGACTGCACAGACCCTCTTAAACAAAGGAAAGGGGAACCAAATAACACAGACACAGAAGATAATCCTGGACTCCTGAGCCCTAAAGGAAAGGATATAGAAGTGGACTAAACCCCAACTAGCAGAAGAATTTGCATGAAAATACCAAAAAAGGAGACATACAGAGCTGCAGTCTGGCAGTAATCCTGAGCGATCCTGATGGCACAGACAGCTTGGAGATTCCCAAGTGGTGGAAGGACCTAAGAAGTAACCTAAAAATCAGCCCTGCTAGCTAGATTCTGCACAGAGGACTGCTCTGGTGGCTGGGGAATATAAGGCAAAGCAGTAGGGAAGAGGAAGGTGTGCTGAACTGTGGACTTTTGCCTGTCTGGAGGATGCTGCCATTTTGAATGTTTACAACCAACTTGACCATTTTGGATATTTAAAGACACAGCACTCTCCCAGATTCCAGGGGCTTAAGAACAGGTTCTGCTTGCCAGTAACCCCAAGGACACTCCAGACCTGCACGACTGAAAAAGTGCAACATTTCTCTTGTTATTCTTATGCACCACACCCACTTGGTGAACGGAGGTGGGGCCATACACACTCTCACCCACCTTCTGGGCCCACAGGAACTCCATCCCAGTCTGTGTGTACAGACAGAGCCTGGGTGTCCTGCCCTGCCCTCCACTGATTTTTTTTCTTTTTCTATTTTTATTTCATTTTTCTTTTTCTCTTTCTTTTTTCTGGTGTTTAGTTTGCTTGTATTTGTCTGTTTTAAAACTATTATTATTATTAATACTTTTGTCCTTTTTACTAATATTATTTGTTCTTCCACTCTCAGGTCCTAGTTTTCAGCTTTTTTTCTTGTTCCTATTCCTGGTTATGTATATTTTTTTTTAATTCAATTTCTTTTCCCCCTTTTTCCTCATGGTTAACCCTATTCCCTCTTTTTCTTTTTGCATTTTCCTCATTTTTTTCTTCCTTATTCTCCTTCTCTACCTTTTTTCTCTTAGTGCCCTATCCCCAGATATTGCAGGGTTTCCTGTTTGTTTCTTATTCTTTTCCCTTTTTTCTTTTTTTGGTTACTGTTCCTGTGTGATTACATCGTGTATTTTTTGTCCATGTGCTTTTAGTTTTTTGATGGTTATTCAATTGTAATTTTTGTCTAACTGAGTGGGAGACAGCAACTGGCCCCATAAGACACAACTACACCCACACCTCCTGCAACTTCACTTACTGAGCGAGAGCCACCACCTCCTTCTCCACCAATGGGTGAATGATAAAAAACCACCCAGAGGAGCCTGACTCACACCTGGCTGCTCTTCACAAACAGTTAACAGAGATCTAAATACAACAACAGCATGATGCCTCGGAGACAACAGACGACCAGTCCACACAAAGAAGCAAGATAAAGTGGTAGAAACAAGGGAGCAGGATACAGACCCAGAACACATCTCTGAGGAAGAAGCAGCATTGGAACTCTGATAAGGAATTCAAAAGAATTATCTTTAGGTAT
>NW_006922272.1:11629-12903 GCF_000298275.1 Orycteropus afer afer | reverse complement strand
TTGAGAAGAATGGGAATTTCAGAACACTTGATTGTGCTCATCAGGAACCTGTACATAGACCAGGAGGCTGTCATTCGAAAATAACAAGGGCACACTGCATGGTTTAAAATCAGGAATGAAGTGTGTCAGGGTTGTGTCCTTTCACCATATTTATTCAATCTGTATGCCGAGCAAATAATCCAAGAAGCTGGATTATATGAAGAAGAACGTGGCATCAGGATTGGAGGAAGGCTCATTAACAACCTGTGACAACAACAACAATGACAAAACTTCGCTTGCTGAAAGTGAGAATGACTTGAAAGCACTTACTGATGAAGACTGAAGGCTACAGTCTGCAGCATGGATTACATCTCAATATAAAGAAAACAAAAATCCTCACAACTGAATCAATAAGCAGCATCATGATAAATGGAGAAAAGATTGAAGTTGTCAAAGACTTCATATTACTTGGTTCTACAATCAATACCAATGGAAGCAGCAGTGAAGACATCAGACGACATATTGCATTGGACAAATCTGCTGCAAAAGACCTCTCTCATGTGCTCAAGAGCAAAGATGTCTCCTTGAAGACTAAGGCATGCCTAACCCAAGCTATGGTATTTTCAATCACCTCATATGCATGTGAGAGCTGTACTATTAATAAAAAAGACCGAAAAAGAGTTGATGCTTTTGAGTTGTGGTGTTGGCAAAGAACAATGAAAGTTTCGTGGACTGTTAAAGAACAAATCTGTCTTGAAGGAAGTGCAGCCAGAATGGTCATTGGAAAATGACCAGACTTCATCTCACCTACTTTGGTCATGTGTCAGGAGGGACCATTCTCTGGAGAAAGATACCATGCTTGGTAAAGCAGAAGGTCAGCGAAAAAGGGGAAGGCCCTCAACAAGATGGACTGACACAGTGGCTGCAATGATAGGCTCAGGTATGGCAAGGACCATGAGGCTGGAACAGGGCCAGGTAGTGTTTCATTCTGTTGTACATAATGTTGCTATGAGTCAGAGATCTGACTCAACGGCACTTAACAACAGTAACAACAAACATGTCCAGTAATAAACTCAGAAATGAGCGATAGACTAATAAGGGGTCAAGAAAATCAGCTATTAGAGTGCAAGGCAGCAAATGTGACAAAGAACATATGGTTGGATTCTATGGAATACTTTCCCTTAGGCTGGTCAGGGTGGGTCAGTAACGCCCTGCAGCTGATACTTGAGAGGAATTTTTTTTTTTTTTTTTATTAGGATTTGGGTGAAGATTTACAGAGTAAATTCACTTTTCAT
>NW_006922272.1:9824-10961 GCF_000298275.1 Orycteropus afer afer | reverse complement strand
TTGTTGGACATCTAGGTTGTTTCCAAGTTTTGGCTATTGTAAATAGTGCTGCGATGAACATCGGCGTGCATATATCTGTTCTTGTTATGGCTCACTTGAGAGGAATTTTTAAGGATAAGTAAGGGTTCTCAGAAGTCCCTGTGTGGTGCAAACAGTTAGCACAGCCAGCTGCTAACTGAAAGGTTGGAGGTTTGAGTTCACCCAGGGGCACCTCAGAAGAAAGGCCTGGTGAACTCCTTTCAAAAAAATCAGTGACTGAAAACCCTATGGGGCAAAGCTCTACTTGAGACACGTGGGGTCGCCATGAGTCAATCAACTTGGCAGCAACTAGTACTAATAGGGGTTCACGAGGTGAAAGGAGGCAAGAAATGCCATTCTAGGAAGAAAATGAGCATGTGCAAAGTAACTGAAGTAATAAGCAGCTATGGAAGTATGCCCTTAATCTGGCCAGAGCTGGAAGGCAGGTGAGAAGCATGACAGAAGCTGAGAGCAATGTCCTTCACCATCACCACAACTTGTATGTACATTTATTTCAACCATTGCAGTAATTTTGCATTTGTGTATCTGTCCTTAATAACTCTAAGCCCATCTAAGGCAGGAATCAACTCTTATTGTATGGATTCTAAACAACTAGAACAGGGCCTGGAACAGATATTCAATAAATACTGTATTTGCTGAATGAGTAATAAAGCTGTGAATGGATAAATGTAATCATGAACAGCAGAAAATGTATTAAGAGAAACTGACATATCATGAAGATTCATAGGTATCAAGTTAAGGAATTTACCATGAAAGTTATGGAGTCGGACATATCTGGGGACTTATCTCTAGAATATATAGAAAACTCCAAAACAAAAAGTATAGTAATAAAAAGACAAATAATCGAATTAAAAATGGGCAGAGGACATGAATAGACATTTCACCAAAGAGGATATTCAGGGGGCCAACAAACACATGAAGAAATGCTTAGGACCATTAGCCATCAGAGAGATGCAAATCAACAAAACAATGAGATATCATCTTGCTCCAGCACTAGTAGCAAAATTCAACAAGACAGAAAACAACAAATGCTGGTAAGGATGTGGAGATATTGGGACTCTCATACACTGCTGGTGGGACTGTAAAATGGTACAACCA
>NW_006922272.1:3185-9037 GCF_000298275.1 Orycteropus afer afer | reverse complement strand
GTACAGACAACAAAGATGAACCCTTTTGCACATACAGTACTGTGTTGTCGGTAAAGGCAAACATGGGTATACGGGTGGATAGATGGGTGGACGTGCTGCACTATCAGGGGGGAGTGTGCCCAAGACCACGTATAGTGTTGGCAGACAATGTTTCTACAAGTGTATTTGTATGTTCTGTAAGAATTTCCAGGTATATGGTAGAGGTGACAATGAGCAAAGTTGTAGTCACTTCTTGGCCACAGCCAGCCACCCAGAGGGAGCGAGTAGTTGGACCTTTGGGCTCAAGACCATAGTCACAGGGGACATGAAGCGCAACTGGCATACATACTACCAAAAACATTGTTTCACCTACTTTGGCAAGTGGTGACTGGGATCTTAAAAGCCTGCAAGTAGCCATCTAGATGCAATGATGGATCTCATCCAGAGCAAAGAAGAATGAAGAAAACCAAAGACACATGGGAACAACTAGTCCAAGTGACTGTGCACTATGCGATCCTCAGCCTATATGACTATGAGACCAGAAGAACTAGATGGTACCTGGCTACCACCATCAACCATGTGGAGGGAGAACCTATGTAGGAGACCTTGGATAGAGTGAGAGAACAATATGGAACAAAACTCAAAATCATTTAAAAAAAAAAAAAAAAGGACGAGTTTTGCTGGTCTGATAGAGCCTGATAGAACCACTGAGACTACGGTCCATAGCTACTGTTCAGGTGTAGAATTGAACCCACTCCTGTGGCTTCCAGCCAAGCAAAAGACAGGCACATGAGCTGAACATTTACATTAGGTAGATGCACTCCTTGAAGAGATCAATCATGGGAGAATAGAAAAGCAGTGTATGTACACAGGGAGACAGCTTGGGGGGCAGGAGTACAGGAAAGGGAAGGAGACAGGGAAGAGGTAACTATGGGGAAGAAGTAGGAGGGGAGCTGTTGCACTGTGGGAAATTGTAGTCAATGTCATGAGGCAAAATGTATGTGAGCTGCTGTATAGAAAGTGAATTTGCTTTGTAAACTTTCATGTAAATCACAATAAAATAAATAAATAAACTTACAGAGTCATTGAAAAATGTTAAGCAGGGGTGTTACATGCTCAGGTTTATATTTTTGAAAGGTCATTTGGGAGACTGGACTGAAGCCAGGCAAGGCTGAAGCAGAGAGATGAGTCAAGGACACCACAAACATTAACCTTCCCACATTAAATCACTCAATGCACTATCAGTAGGCACCTACTGTGGGTCAGGCACTGAGCCAAGTGCTACATACAGAAAGACAATGGAGTATTAGTAGGTAAGTATCCTAGTTTTACAGTTAGATTTGAGTTCAAATCCTGCCTGACATTCTTCCCAGACATGCAACCTTGGACAAATTACCTAGCCTCCTTGTGCCTCAGTTCCCATATCTATAAAATGAATCTAAGAAGAGCATCTATCTTTTAGATTAAATCAGGATTAAATGAGGTAATGTGGGAAATGAATCAAATAATGCATATGAAGTGCTCAGCATAATTCCCAGCTCAGTAAATGCCTTTTGTCATTACCATCATTCTCGGACACCACTGAGAAAGATTGACATAAAAACAGCCCATAGCAATGTGATGTGGTGACAGAGATGTGCACAGGGCATCATGGGACACCTCAGTGACACAGCAGGAGAAAAGGGGTTCCAGGAAAAGCTTCCAGAAATAGAGGTAGATGAGGCTGGAACTGTCAGAGGAGCAGATCCTGGGGCCTTGAACACCATGAGACTCTGACCTGGTAAACTGGAGCTGGAGTCAGGAAAGTGGAAGAATGTGTAGTGCTGGAGCCCATTTGTGCAGGCTTGTGAGAGTCAATTGTGCACATCTGCTCCCAGCTCCCCATTTAGTAACATCACGTTGGTAGCTTCAAATCAGCTATAGTGGGAGTACATAAACCATGACAAACACTACATATCATGGCTCCCCCCCCACAGAACTGGTTGTTAAAACCACCAGCACACCACTGGCTGTGAGTGAAATCTGGGAGATGAATTCATTGGACATTTTGAATGATCATAAGGAATCTAGACAATCCCCCACTCCCTGTCTTGGTGGCTAGGTTAAGTGTCTGTGGTGGTGCCCTGAGACAGGAAATGTTGACAGAGCTGAGAAAGGAGACTGGTAGGGAGCATGAGGAGTTCACCTGATCAAGGTCACATCATGTCAAGCTTTTATTTGCACTCTTAGAGGTCAAAAAAACGAGCAATAGGACACTGCCTCCAAGAAAAACTCCACCCCATGACCTGGAATCCTGGGAATCTTCCCGGTCTTCCTTGCTCAGGTTATCCAGGAAGAAACTAATCACTTCTTTTAAGCAGAGTGAACATGACTCATTGTTAGAAATAATGATGGAATTAAAAAAAAAAAGAAAACTGTCTCTGGACTTTAACATAATATGAATCACCAGAAATTTATGTGCCTGATAATCTAAGAGAGAAAATAAAATCAACCTTTATTCAACTTGAGTAAGTGAGTAATAGTTCAAGCACATTTTGTAACAGGATGGCAACACCCACAGGGTTTTCTATAACTGCCACAGATGCAAAATTCTAGAACAGATTGTCAAAATATAGATGCTGAACTCTGAGAAAGGTCAAAGACATCAAGGTGCCTGCCTGTGTCCACTATGCACTAGTACTCATTTCCCTTCCCATTCAGCTGTCTGCCCTGTCAGAAGACTATCAATGGAAATATGTACCTTGATTTCAACTAGACACTTGACAAAATTTCTCATTCATTCAATACACCACAAATACAACATGAGGTGTTGTATGCTAAGCACCGAGGATGCTATACATACATGAGCAACTTACAGTCCCACCTTCAGGGAATGGGGAATACAGACAAATAAACAGTCAGTATCGAGTGTCAAAGTCAGGCCCATGGAGGCACACAGGAGGGGATTCTAATTCAATTGCATGGGAGAAAGGGGGTCAAGAGTATTTATATTTATAGCTAAATGGAATAAGAGGAAATTACAGTTGAATTAAATGAACTTACGTAGGAGAACAACTGCACACCAAAATCCTAACATGGAAAAATTCTAAAATTCAGTACAAAATGGCTCTGCTGTCATAAACCTCAATGATGTTATTTGTTGTTTGGATGAATAGAAAGAAGGTAAACTGGTCAAGTACGAAGTTGCTCTGATGGAGGTGGATGAGGTATAGTATAATGGTGAACGAGGTACATTATAATGAGAGTCAGCATCTAATCTTGACAGACTGGCTTAATGGCTAACTCCAACAAAATTAAATTTAATAAGCTAACCATACAACATTGCATTTACTTCTTTAATCATGTAAATACAAGATGGGGGAACTTGGCTTATGAGTGAATGGGTGATTAAAAAAATGGCCTTTCACTTGCTTCATCATGATTGGTAGAAGGCTATGGTAATAAAGTCATTGAGTATAGAATTAGAGTGGTGAGGTCTTTGTTCTTCTGTGCACAGGTAAAATCTTGATGATGTGGGCTGTTATTTAGAAATATCTTATCAAGTGGTAAGGTGTCTAAAGGAAATTCATCAGGGTGCAAAAGAATTAAAATCCATCCCCTATGAGAAGTGGCCAATACCGAATAATAATAAATACTTGGTAACCTTATTGAGCACTTATTATATATCATACACAGGGCTAAGAATTTTACATTTACATTTACTTTCTCATTTACCCCTCAAAACAATTAGATTGTTTCAAATAGGCACTATTAGTCTCCAACAATCTTTGTGAACTTAAGTAACTTGCTCAGGATCACACACTTGTTACTGTAGGGCCTCAGATGTTTTCTACCATAGAGTATGTGTTCCTGAACAACCTAGCTTCTGCAAAATGAGAGAATAATACAATTGAGGCTAATCACTCAAAACTAACAAAGAAAATACCACTCCTGTTATGGTTAGTTTTATATTTCAACTTGGCTAGGTTAATAGTACGCAGTTATTCCACCAAACAATCCAGGTGTTTCTGTGAAAGTTATTTTGTAGATGTGGTTAACATGCACAGTCAGTTGACTTTAAGAAGATTACCCTTGATTATATGAATGGGCTCTATCCAAGAAGGCTTGGAGAAGGCTTCTTGGAGAAAAAGGAAGTCGTGTTCTAGTTTAGCTCAGGACTAGTTTAAATCAATTACAATCCATCTGAGGGGGCTAGTGTCAGACTCTATTCTTTTTGAGTTCAAGGACCTTCCTCTTCTATGTGCACAGATACACCTTCTATGCACAGGAAAGAAAGTGGGAATACCAATGTTGGGCAGACAGCTAATTGTATCTTCGAGATAAAGCTTTAAAAATGTTGTAAATCTAAGATCTTTCAGCATTGTTATTGTTAGGTGCCGTCGAGTCATTTCCTACTCATAGTGAACCTATGCACAGCAGAACAAAACACCACCTGATACTGCACCAGCTCCATGATCCTTACTATATTTGACCCTATCGTCACAGCCACTGTGTCAGTCCATCTCACTGAGGGCCATCCCCTCTTTCGTTAACCCTCCACCTTACCAAGCATGACATCCTTCTCCAGGGAATGGTCCCTTCTGACAACATGACCAAAGTAGGTGAGATGAAGTCTGGCCATTCTCGCTTCCAAGAAGCATTCCATCTGCACTTCCTTCAGGAAAGATATGTTAGTTCTTTTAGCAGTCTATGGTACTTTCAGTATTCTTCGCTAGCACCACAACTCAAAAGCATCAACTCTTCTTCAGTCTTCCTTATTCATTGTCCAGCTCGCACATGCATATGAGGTGACTGAAAACATCATGGCTTGTGTCAGGCACACCTTAGTCCTCAAGGAAACATCTTTCCTTCTCAGCACTTGAAAGAGGTCCTTTGCAGCGGCCTTGACCAGTGCTATACATCATCTAATGTCCTGACTGCTGCTTCTATGGGCATCAATTGTAGAACCAAGCAATGTGAACTCTTTGACAACCTCAATCTTTTCTCCATTTATCGTGATGCTGCTTATAGGTCCAGTTGTGAGGATTTTTGTTTTCTTTATATTGAGATGTAATCCATACTGCAGACTGAATTGTTCAGTCTTCATCAGTAAGGGCCTCAAGTCATACTCATTTTCAGCAAGCAAAGCTGTGTTATCAGTGTATCCAGGTTGTTAATGATTCTTCCTCCAATCTTGATGCCATGTTTTTCTTCATATAGTCTAGCTTCTCAGATTATTTGCTCAGCATATAGACTGAATAAGTATGGGGAAAGGACACAACCCTGATGCACTTTCTTCTTGATTTCAAACCATGCAGTGTTCCCTTGTTCTGTTTGAATGACAGCCTCCTGGTCAATGTATAGGTTCCTCATGAGTAAAACTAAGTGTTCTGGAATTCCCATTCTTCTCAATGTTATCCACAATTTGTTATGATCCACACAATCAAATGTGTTTCCATAGTCAATAAAACACAAGTAAACATCTTTCTGGTATTCTTTGCCTTGAGCCAAGATTCATCTGACAGCAGTTATGATATCCCTTATTCCATGTCCTCTTCTGAATTCAGCTTGTACCTCTGGAAGTTCTCTGGTCGATATACTGCTGCAACTGTTTTTTAATTATCTTCAATAAGATTTTACGTGTGTGCGACATTAATGATATTGTTTGATAATTACCACGTTCTGTGGGATCACCTTTCTTTGGAATGGGTACAAATATGGATCTCTTTCAGTAAGTTGGCCAGGTGGCTGTCTTCCAAATCTCTTGGCATAACCGAGAGAGTGCCTCCAGTGGGGCATCCATTTGTTGAAACATCTCAATGGGTATTCCATCAATTCCTGGAGCCTTGCTTTTCACCAATTCCTTCATTGCAACTTCGACTTCCTCCTTCAGT
>NW_006922272.1:0-2425 GCF_000298275.1 Orycteropus afer afer | reverse complement strand
TGTTGAAAAAGGGTATTTGCAATGAATACGTTGTTTGTTGGTCTTGCAAAATTCTACCATGAGATTTCCAGCATTATTTCTGTCACCAAGGCCAAATTTCCCAAATACTGGTGATCCTTCATTTCCAACTTTTGTATTCCAGTCACCAGTGATAATTAACACATCCTGATTGCATGTTTGGTCAATTTTCAACTGCAGAAGTTGATAAAAATCTTCAATTTCCTCATCTTTGGCTTTGGTGGTTGGTACATAAATTTGAATAACAGTCGTATTAATGGGTCTTCCTTGTAGGCGTATGAATATTATCCTATCAGTGACAGCATTGCACTTTGGGACAGATCTTGAAAGATCCTTTGTGATGATGAATGCCATGCCATTCCTCTTCAAATTGTCATTCCCAGCACAGAGGATCATATGGTTGTCTGATTCAACATGGCCGAAACCAGTCCATTTCATCTCACTAATGCCTAGGATATCAATTTTTATGTGTTCCATTTTATTTTTGACAACTTCCAATTTTCCTAGATTCATACTTCGTACATTCCATGTTCTGATTATTAATGGATGTTTGCAGCTGTTTAGCGTAGTGCCTAAGGCATTTGACTGCTAACCAGAATGCTGGCGGTTCAAACCCACCAGCCACTCCTCGGGAGGAAGATGGGGCAATCTACTTCTGTAGTGATATTGCCTCGGAAACCCAAGGATGTGTTGCTATGAGTTGGGTCCAACTCGACGGCACATAACAACAACAACAACATGTCAGCAAATAGATGTCTCGAAACCTTTATCTTATCCATATCAGTAAGCCTGGTTTTACTCTGATGATGCAGCTCTTTCCCACCATATTTTAAGAGCCTTCTAACCTAAGTGACTCATCCTCCTCCTCTGTATTGGACAATGATTTTGGGCTATTCACAAAGTTGCGCAGTAATATATCAGACAGTGTTTCTCTGCTATTCACAAGGTTTTCGCTGGCCAGTTCTTTGAGAAGTGGATGATCTCTTCCTCTTTCGCAGTCTGTCTCACTATGCAAGCTGCACTGAAACCTGTGCACCATGTGCACCCTGCTGGGTTGAAACACCGGTGGCACAGCCTCAAGACTCACAGCAACACGTCACCACAGGAGGACAAACCGACAGACAAGTTTTTCTCCCTTAGCTGTATGAAACCTCTCCAACCTCCCCTTACCTGGATCCCTCCTAGCTCTGTCCTGGCCCCCTCAAGCCTTTTTCCTCCCCTTTCCCCCACTTTCCTGCCTTGCCAATTGTGCGGTGTGGCCTGGGTTCCCTCCCCTCACCTGGATCCCTGTGGCTGACTCCTCACTCTGTCCTGGTCCCCCTGGCCTTCAGCATTAGCATTATCAAGTCCATATAAATGTGTCCTATATTGCTTTTTTCACAAATTCAAGTACCACTCTGGGAAAATAACAATGCTTCTCTTATGGCATTTGCACAGCTTCTCTGTAAATAATCTAAACATAAGCATGGGATTAAAAATAATAGAGAAGAATGGTCAATTCATTGCATCATGTAATTGTGATAAGAGTATTTCAATGTCTTCAATAATAGATTCCACCACTCATTTGTCAGGTTGTCATACTGGATGACTGGTATGCTGCTATCATGCTGGAAATTCTGCCACCAGTATTTCAAACACCAGAGCAGGGTCATCATGGTGGACAGGTTTCGGTGGAGCTTCCAAACTAAGACTGACTAGGAATATAGGCTTGATGATCTACTTTCAAAAATTAACCAAGGAAAATCCGATGCATTACAACAGAATATTGTCCAATTTAGTGCTGGTAGATGAGCCTGTAGAATTAAAGGCACTCTAAATACACAGTTATCACAACAATGGATATGGTATGCCAACAATCATGAAGGACTGGGCAATGTTTCATTCTGTTGTATGTAGTATCACTACTCAACAGCAACTAACAATAGCAACTAATAGATTATCAAGCTCACACTTCTCCTTTTATGACAATAATTTAAAATATAAATTAAGCAAGATCTTATGGCTTCTCTTGGAGTCTGGGGATTCATTCTTACAGTAGTTTTGGAATTTTATAGTTAAGCTTCCTCTCATCTTTATAACCTGAAGATTAAACTTTTATGCTCTTTTCAATAACATAAAACCAAAAAACCAAACTCACTGTTGTCAAGTCAGGTCCGACTCATAGTGACTCCTCCTTGGGTTTCCAAGGCAGTATCAGTACAGAAATAGACTCCCCAATCTTCCTTCTAAGGAGTGGCTGGTGGGTTTGAATAGCCAGCCTTCTGGTTAGCAGTCAAATGCCTTAGGCATTATGCCACCAGAGCACCTTCCACTGTTGTTGTTGTTGTTAAGTGCCGTCGAGTTGTTTCCAACTCATAGCGACCCCATGCACAGCAGAACGAAACACTGCCCGATCCCGTGCCAGCCC
>NW_006922271.1:1115788-1121939 GCF_000298275.1 Orycteropus afer afer | reverse complement strand
GCCATCTTGCCAGAAGCTCTGTATTTCATTTTTTATATAAAGCTAAAGAACTAAAGCTTTCAAGTTTATGCTAGTTTGGGAATCTTGTAAGACAACTTGTTGGTAGTTAGTAATGAATATAGTTAGGCAACACAACAACACAATGTACTGCCGTGGAGTCATATCTGACTCACAGCAGATCTGACTCACTCCTTGGGTTTCCGAGGTGGTATCACTATGGAAGTAGATTGCCCAACTTTCCTTCCAACGAGGGGTTTTGTGAATTTGAGCCACCAGGCTTCTGGTTAGCAGTCAAATGCCTTGGCTACTACGAGTAAGGAAAAAAAAAAATCTACTCATCTGTCAATGAAATTTTATTTGAGGTAATCACCATAACAATTCAAGCTATAGCAAAAATAGAGCAACTAGGAGAGAATTGAATTATTTAGCTAAGTAAATTTCAAGTTTTGCAAGGCCTATCATATTTCTATTTCTTAATCAAGAAGACTCTTGCAACCCACCTCTTAAAACTCCCTTTACATCCTTATTTCTAAGTGTGTATACAAGGGGGTTCAACATGGGTGTGATGAATCTGTTATAGGAACAAGGTCCTCATCCCCTGTAGTGTAAAGCCAATGATCACAACAGATTGAAGCAGGGAATCAAACAGAAAGTTTGTTGAGTATCGATAGCCAAGCAGACAGAGAGAATCACTTCTGTAAAATATCTATCTCCTTGAGCGAAGGGAGAAGTATGATTATATAGGGAAATGGGGAGGGGTTGAAGATACTCTGGACTTCCAGGAATGTCTTTGTTCTCCTTTTTCTGTGATTACCCCCAACTCGGCATCCCTCTTCCCAAGATCATCTTGCCTCATGGACTATGGCCCTGAGATGAAACCAATTGTAGGAAAGTGCTGTGCATAAGGGAACATGTAGTGGAAAATAACAATCCTAAGAATATATAATAGAAAATAACAAACCTAAATAACTTAGCATCCATGAAAACAAAAGAGAGGGGAAAATAGCAAGTTAGTCACGATGATGAAGGTCTATTAAACAATAATTTATGAATGGATAGAGAGGTAAATAGGTGTGCACGTCCACCTGCAGATATAGGGTTTGTTGCAGATTTTCTACATACATAATTGTTGGGCAATCTACTTCTGTAATGATATTGCCTCAGAAACCCAAGAGGGGTTGCTATGAGTCAGGTCGGCCTCGATGGCACATAACAACAACAACACATATGTATTAATAAATATTAATTAATTAATAATTGATAGAACACACAAAGGGCATAGTCATGGAAACTTTTCAGATGTAATCAAACCTTGCATGTGAAGAAGGGCCTAGGCTAAAGAATGAAGGACCATAGATTCAGGGGACATCTGTATAAGTTAGCAGAAAATAGTTAATAAAGACAATGTCCTGCATCCTACTTTGGTAAGTAGTGTCTGGAGTCTTAAAAACTTGTAAGCAAAAATCTGACAGACAAATATTGGTCTCAACCCATCTGGAGCAAAGGAGAGTGAACAAAACCAAAGACTCAAGGAAGAAATTAGACCAAAAGACTAATGGATCACGTGAACCACAGCCGA
The DNA here is from genome assembly GCF_000298275.1 of Orycteropus afer afer. Classification (NCBI taxonomy): domain Eukaryota; kingdom Metazoa; phylum Chordata; class Mammalia; order Tubulidentata; family Orycteropodidae; genus Orycteropus; species Orycteropus afer. The sequence goes on along the minus strand of NW_006922271.1, from coordinate 1,120,360 downwards.
CACACAATGTCACCCAGCTACTGCTACCCACTGATCAGACTGGGATCACAAATTAGGGTGAGAAAAAAATATGAAATGATAAATAAAATTTACAAAGAAGACCAGATGTACTGATCTGACAGAAACTGGAGGAACTCCTAATACTATGACCCTGAGACACTCTTCTGACCTGGAACTCAAGCCGTTCTCAGACATCACCTTACAGCCAAACAATAGACAAATCCATAAATTAAACAGTAACACTAACAGCACTGTGTTCTTTAGATTAATTAATTATACAAGTCAGTAGCATAACATTTGGATAAATGCAAAAAGGGAAAGGGAGGAAGGGGTAGAAAATCTGGACAAAAGGAAAGTTGAAACATAAGGCAGAAATAGGGAGAGGGCAATTAATTGTGAGGAACGTAATCAATATCATGGAATAGGATATGTACAGACTACATAATGGGAAACTCATTTCTTCAGTAAACTTTCATCCAAAGGACAGTTTATGTGCTTAAAAAAGGATAAATGCATAGAGAGGTGAGCAGATCAGGTGGAGGGAGGTGAACAGGAATATACTCAATGCCAAGGACAGATTTGGCTGAAGATAATCTTACACATACACTTGTGCTACAAAATTAGTCACATATATTGCAGAAGCAACAGAAGGCAGATTTGGAGTAACTTCTCAGAGACAACCAAACACCTTGAGAGTGAGAATCACTGGGCATGCCAACTTGGGACCATAGTCTTGGGGGATATCATGCTCAATTGGCACAACATAGTACATAAAAATCTTATTCTACAGCCTACTTTGGTGATAATGACCAGGTTCTTAAAAGCTTTTGAGTGGCCATCTAAGACACAACTACTGGTCTCTCTCATCTGAATCAAAGAAAAATAAAAAAAATCAAAGGCATCTGGAAACAATTAGTCCAAGGATAAGATAGACCATGAGGACCTCAGCCTTCATGACCCCAAAACCAGAAGAACTAGATGGTGCCCAGCTACCAATGCCAACCACTCGGAAAAGGATCAAAACTGGAGATCCTGGATAGAGTGGGAGGAAAAATGTGGAATAGAATTCAAAAACACAAAAATGACCAGAATTACTGGTCATATAGTGAAGGAAACCCCTAGACTATGGCCCCAGGTTACCCTTCAGGCCTAGAATGAACTCACTCCCATGGATTGTCTCTCAGCCCAACAATAGACAAATCTACATTCAGAACACTTATCCCAGGGCAATGCACTCACCTTCTCTAGGGAGATGCACCCCTTAGAGCAATCAGCCTTGAGACACCAGGCGGACAGCATTCACATAGAGAGAGAGCTGGACAGAAAGCGATGCATGGATAAGAAGGCACAGTAACAGGGTAGTCACAGGGATGTGAGGGGAGGAGAGTTTGTTGTGGTCAGGATGGTAATTGGGGCATGAAAAATAAAAAAGAGCACAGTTTAAAAAAGAAAATTCAGTTATGTGAACTTACATTTAAATAAATTATATTAAAAAGAAAGATAGTAAATATTTAAAGTTTTCTTTAAAAGAAAAAAAGATACTGTGTTAGGAAATATGGTGTATTTCCTAAATCCCCCTGTAAAAGTCAGGGGTACTGTGCTTTCATTTGCCATATTAGCATCAGTGGAAGATGGAATAAGTCATCAGCCTATCTTAACGCCTGTTTTTCTCCTCAGCTATTATTTCCTGTTTAAATACCTGCCTGTCATAAAGGTAGAATAAAGTAAAGAAAAGGGATGAGGGTGGAAGACAGTCTGGGACTTTAGATCTTCGAGTGGTATTTTGAGCATGTGCATTGTTACTAATTTTAAAAAATATGCTTCTATCAGGTGTAAAGGAGCTCTGGTAGCATAGTGCCTAACACACTTGACTGCTAACCAGAAGGCTGGAAGTTCAAACCCACCAGCCACTCCTCAGAAGAAATCTACTTCTGTAGTGATACTGCCTCGGAAACCCAAGGAAAGTTCTCTATGAGTTGGGTCCTACTCGACGGCATATAGCAACAACAACAACGTCAGGTGTAAAAAGTTACTGGGTATGTAACCTGTTTGCTCTTGGGTACTAATGTCCTATACAGTGTTTAAAGGAGAAATGTGATCATTATATTTCTTCATAATTGGTGATATTTGCTGTTTTTATTTTCTATTTCGTAGAAGAAAGTAAATTGGAAAAAGAAGTTAGTAAAGAAAATTACTAGACAACTGCATGAGGTGAAAACCCAGAGTGTTTTGTTGTGGTTGTTGTTATTGTGTTTTGGGTGCAAATTTACAGCAAACTTGTTTTACTTTCAACAGTTCATGCACATCTGATCTCATGCCCCGATTACTATCTCCAGCCATAAGCAACTGTCCTCCCCATGACCACCCCTTCCCTGTGCCCCTGTCATGCATGCATTCCAGTCTGTCCAGCCTTTTGCCTATATGAATGCTACCCTTCTGGTGTTCCATGGGTGCTTGATCCAAGGGGTGCATCTCCCTAGAGTTAGTGGGTGTATTGACCTGGGGTAGGTATTCTGTATGTGGATCTTTTTATTGTTGGGCTGAGAGCCAATGACATAAGTGAGTCTATTTCTAGGCTCCAAGGGTAATCCGAGTTTATAGTCTCAAGGGTTCCACCAGTCTCCACCCGACCAGCAATTCTGGATATTTTTGTGTTTTTGAATTTTGTTCCGCATTTTTTCCCTCCTACTCTATCCAGGGTCCCCAGGTTTGACCCCTTTCTGAGTAATTGGTATTGGTAGCCAGGCACCATCTAGTTCTTCTGGTCTCTGGTCATGGAGGCTAAGGTTCTCATGGTCCATTTTATCTTTGGACTAATTGTTTTCAGATGACCTTGATTTTCTTCACTCCTCTTTGCTCCCTCTGAGAGGAGACCAATACTTGCATCTTAGATGGCTGCTCAAAAGCTTTTAAGACCCCAGTCACTATTCACCAAATTAGGTTGTAGAAGAAAGGCCAGAGTGTTTTATTATTAAGTATAGACACCCAAGGAAACAGGGGGACCTTGTCAGCCAAAGACGGTCTCCCTGAGCTGATAAAAGGTTAGGGTTTTTTAATGGAGTTGGGGTATGGTGTTTGAGGAATGCTTACAGTGCCTTGTTGTTATTGGGATGAGTCCTCTTTGTCTTGTGGCCTTTTTGTCATTCTTCTGGTAAGTGACCTAAAATGGGCCTGGTCAGAGTAATTGTCTTGCAAACTCCTCACACATGCCCAGAAAGATCAACTTTACAAGGAGTGGAGAATATGGGAGTGGGTACAACCAAGCCTCCAAGGAAAGATAAGGAGATAAGGAGAAATGTGGGAGTGAGAGCAATGTGTAAGGAGGGAACTCTAACTAACTAACTCACTGCCATCAAATTGATTCCAACTCATAGTGACCCCCGTTGGGTTTCTGAGGTGGAAAAACTTTACAGACATAGATTGCCCAGTCTTCATTCCATGGAGTGGCTGGTGGGTTTGAACTGCCAACCTTCTGGTCAGTAGTCAAATGGCTTTGGCACTATGCCATGGTTAAAGCTTGGTCAAGATGGCTGTTCCCTTAGACTATTTTACCCTCCAGGGGCTATAACATGGAACTACTGTAACTACCATTTATGCTTCCTACCTCAAGGGAATGAACATAGTTTTAATTAACTTTTCACTTTCAACATGAAAAGTGCATTAAACACTGGACATCATTATACGATGTGCTATGTTTTCTCATTTAGACTATCAAGAGCTTTAGTTGTTAAAAGAGACAGACAGTAGAGGTATCATGAAAAGTCTTTTCAAGGAACAATATTTGATTAAGTCTTTAAATAAAGCTACAACTGTAGTAGTAGAGGGAATCAAATAGGACACTTCAGTTTAGGAGAAATCATGAGAGCAGAATGAAAGACCTTAGATAAACTGTTGAAGAAAACTTATTGTGGATTTTATCATTATGTTGATGTGTGAATGGTGCTAAAAATTTAAATTGAGCTATTGAAATTACATCCAATTCACAAGACTGAGCTATGGATAGTTTCCTGGAATTCTATTAGGTGTCCTGTAATTGTCAGAAATAAATTTGCATGTTTTTCTTTGTGAGTGTGTTTCTTTAATATGTGTATGAATATATTATATTTCCAGAGGAAGAGTTCCTAGTGTGCATTCTAGACCCAAAGATGTCTACTCTTCCCCAAGTACACAAACCAGTGGTGTAAAGCTGAGAACTTAAAGCTTTCAATGTTATACTATTTTGAGAATCTTAAAAAGACAAATTGTAGGTAGCAATGAATATATTTAGGTGGTAAGACAAAAATTCAGTATGTCAGTGAAATTTTGTTTGAGGACAATCACCATAAGAGTTCTAAGTGTAGCAAAAATAGAGCAACTAGGAGAGAATTGAATTATTTAGCTAAGTAAATTTCAAGCCTTTAGGAAGGCCTATAACATTTCTAATTTCTTGATCAAGAAGACCCTTACAACTAACCTCTTAAAAGCTCCCTTTACATCTTTGTTTCTAAGTGTGTAAATAAGGGGGTTCATCATAGGTGCGATGATCCCATAGAAAAGGGACGCCATCTTTCCCCGGTCCTTGGAGGTAGGGGA
>NW_006922271.1:1111785-1112518 GCF_000298275.1 Orycteropus afer afer | reverse complement strand
CTGGTGGTTCCAACCCACCAGCCACTCCTAGAAAGGAAAGTTGAGCAATCTACTTCCATAGTGCTACTGCCTGAAAATGCAAGAAGAGGTCTATGAGTAGGATCCAACTTGACAGCAGTGAGTTTTTTTTCTTCCTGAAAACATACCTTCAGATTAAATAGTTGTGATATCATTAAGGAATTAGGGGGTTTAAGTCATTTGGATTTTTGGTTTTATCCCTATTATTAGGCCTGAAGTTTTATTAATCCCTAAAAAAAAAAACAACCTAGGAAGTCCTTACGTGCACTTGTGAAAATGACATCAGATAGGCTACTGATTATTTACCTGTGAACATCTTGCCCATTGTTCGCAATCGTGGCTAATACTTCAAAGGTCACTGTTCTTTTTCCAGCTTTTGTACTTTTGCCAGCATCTTGAGATAATGTTATTCTCATTTTCACTAGCAAATATTCAATTATTAGACAACAAAAGAAAACATTTACATTATGTGAGATACCAAGGGAATCAGAAAGGGACCACAGCAACTAGACTGCAACAGAAGGTAATGGAAGGCAAGCATTTTAGAAACTGCCGAAGGGATTCTCCAAATCTTATCTGTGATCATTTAGAGTATTAAAACACATAAGGTCTTCCTTTTTCACTGGTATGTTAGTGAGCCTGATGTCTGTCACCTGTGTATTGTATTTTCCAATTCCATGTCTGAGCTTGAACATTGAAAACATGATAAATTCAT
>NW_006922271.1:1108684-1110084 GCF_000298275.1 Orycteropus afer afer | reverse complement strand
AAGCTATAATCTTTACAGAAGCAGACTGCCTCATCTTTCTCCCTGGAAGGGCTGGGGGGTTTGAACTACCAACCGTTGGTTAGCAGCCAAATGCTTTAACCACTGCACCATCAGAGCACCTAGATAAGTGCTTACAACACTCAATTTTTAATATATTATTCATTAATCCTGTGGAGTGTATTCTACTTACCTCCATTTTAAGCAGTAGAGATGGGTCAATTCATTTTTATGTCCCAAAGTTGTGAATTCAAATAGAACTAATTTAAAATGCACAGATACAATGGTATCTCCATACGTTATTTAATTGTACAATTGATTTGATGGAATTCATTCAACTTCTTTTATTGACACTCAATATGCAGCAAGTCATGAAGTCTCCAATCATGGTTAACTGGAGGATAAGGATGAAATATTGCAGATGACCAGGACATGTTGTTCTCTTATCACATTGCTTGGCAGAAGGGAATCAATTGCAATTTGAAGAGATGTTTTCCAAAATGAATAAGAAACATGGTATACTTTATGAATATTGGTGTTTGTTTTAGTCTCTGGCAGAACTGTCAAACACTAAATTATCAAAGTATTTCCCATAGTTTATAGTAATTAACCCTATACCCAGTGGGAAAAGAGAGAGAAAAGATCTCTATGAAGCCACAGTCCTCTTTCATAATTGATTAGCTCTGTAAACTCCTTTCTCTTGGGAGTGAATCATCAACTTTTTCTAAAACAAAATAAATTTCAGTATGACTAAAACATCCTTTCAAAGAAAGTTTGAATTTGTGCTATTGAATTTGGATTAAATGTCTTTTGTAAACTATTCAATGAGTTTTCTGAAGTTATCTTTATTTCATGTATAAATCTTCTAAAATCCCATCTGAGGTCATGACACTAATGCATAGATTTCTGTACCAGAGAATAGCCCCCACTGATGTGTTAAAGGAACTCTGGTGGTGGAGGGGTTCCAGCATTTGGTGGCTAACTACAAGTTCTGCCATTCCAACCCACCAGCCCCTCCATTGGATGAAGATAATGCAGTCTGCGTCTATAAATATGTATAACCTTGGAAACCATGTAGGGGCATATCTACTCTATCCTATATGGTCACTATGACCATACAGTAGAATTGGCTTGATGACAATGGACTTGTTTTGTATGTTTGTTTGTTTGTTTTGGTAATGTGTTAAGAAATTTGTTTATTAACTTGAAGCACCATGAGTCAGAAGGACAGAATGGAAACGTTAAAAAAAAAACAACAATAGTACATCTTTGCATAAAATGGTGTAAAAAACTGTCATATAGTCAACATATCTATCCTAATTTTCATGAATCTTGAATTTGCAGGCCTAGTTAAGGTCTTCTTTAGCCTGAAATTGTATAAGCCCCTAAGATTTTCTTATAAC
>NW_006922271.1:1107760-1108300 GCF_000298275.1 Orycteropus afer afer | reverse complement strand
GTTAAGAGATGACAAGGCCTCTCTTGTGGTTGAATGTTTGCTTTAAGAGATGGCAATGTCTCTCTCACTGTTAAATGCTTAATTGACAAAACATCAAGTATTAAAAGTAGATGTTATTCCAGTAGTCCATGTTTTATCTTATTGGGATGTTTCATACTTTGGTTCACTGTGCCCTAGTAAACATTTATCATTTTACACTCCTTATTCCTGAGGAGACTTCTGTGACCACCTGTTGTCCTTGAGCACTTAGAGGAGAAAACATTAACTTTGTAGAGAATAAGCTGATTGTACAGATTCCAAGACTAATGATGTCATCATGTCTAAACATAAATAAAGTAGAAGAAAGGCATCAGATGTTGCTCTCGCAGAATATGCAGGGCGTCCGCCTGCCTCCCCATTCCTTAAATAAAAAAGAAAACCATTAATCCTTTCGTGTGGCTTCATTTTGTGACCTGTGTGGTTTTGCCAGACAGGGCAGAGGTTCATTTCTATTTCTTTTCTACATGGATGCTGTTGTGTTGTTGTTATGTGCCATCAAGT
>NW_006922271.1:1105258-1107260 GCF_000298275.1 Orycteropus afer afer | reverse complement strand
AGGATATGTTAAATTAATGGTGATAACGCTCTTCACAGTGCCCAGATTGGAAACAAAAGCACAATTCTGCTTCAAATGGGGATGAAGGAAAAAGCTACTCACAAGTTACTACTGGAAATTCAAAATGCTATATGTTTTCTGGGGAGAAATTTGGCAATAGTTGCTAATAATTATGTACATTCTCAGCTTAAAGCTATCACTCTGAGAAATTTTTCTCATGGAAAGGAAATTAACAGTATATAATGGCAGCTTTGGTGGTATAGTTATGAAGGCATTTGACTGCTACCAGAAGGCTGGCAGATCAAACTCACAAGCCACTCCTCGGAAGGAAGTTTGGATAATCTACTTCCCTAGAAATACTGCCTCAGAAACCCAAGGAGGGGTTGCTATGAGTCTAATTGAGTCGATGGCAATCAGGTGTTTTGTTTTGTTTGCTTAAATGGCATATGCACAATTTGTATTTTAGAAATGTATTAGTGGCCAAAAATGGAGAAAAATGTAGTCCTCTGATAAGGAAGTTAGTATAATTAATATATCCTTATAGTTACAATAATGCACGTGCTTGTAACATGAGGAATTATAGCAATAACAGATAGCGTAGAGATATTTTCCCAAAGTATTACTGAAAAACAAATAAAAATGGGGCAAATTGACATGACATGGTCCAAATATTATTTTATGAAAAGATTTAAAACATCCTGAATATGATTTTATTTACTGTATGTCTGTATGAGATTACATGAGAAAACATCTGTAAGTATTGATTTTATTCTCAGCCTGGCTAGGCTTTTGTGAGCTCCTTCAAATTGACTTTTGACATGCCACCATTATCTTTGGAGCATTTCCTTCTTCTGTGGCACCCCCAGATATTCCAGAATCATCCTACACTCTTACTGCCCCAGCAATGAAATCAACCATTTCTCCAAAGATTCCTGGTTCCTTTTATTGAAAAAATGTATTTAGAAATAAAGATCTATTCTCTGGCTGTGCATGTCGCTACCTAAGTGTTATTCTTTTCAGACTCATTGAATAGAGTTTTCTTGATGGTGGTCATGGTTGCTGTTGGGTCAATTTGGACTCAGAATGAACACCACATGCTTTACAGGGTAGAAATGCTGCATAGAGTTTCCTTGGCAATCTTAACAGAAGTGGATGCCTAGGTCTTTTCTTCTCTGGTGCCACTGGGAGGTTTTGAAACACTAACATTTAGGATTAACAGTCAAGTCCAAACCATTTGCACCACCTGGAACCTTGAATAGAGCTTAGAACATATGTGTATGTGTATGCATATGTATATATAATATGTTTTCATGCATTCACATATATACACACATGTATCTTTATTTCTATATCCATCTGTCCTAGTGTGTGAGTGTGTGTGTGTGTGTGTGTGTGTGTGTACTGACTACTATTCTTTACCAACTGTAATAATTTAACTATTTTCTTCCTTACCCTATTTAGTATGGTTATGGTCCCATTATTAGTATAGGTTGTTGTTGTTATTATTGTTGTTGTTGTTTTTGTTGTTAGGTGCCATCAAGTCATCTGCAACTCATGGTGACCATATGTACAATAGGATAAAACACTACTCAGTTGTGTGTCAGCTTTGCAATCCTTACTATACTTGACCCCATTGTTGCAGCAACTGTGACAATCCATCCTGTTGAGGGTCTTCCCCATTTTCACTGACCTTCCTCTTTACCAAGCATAATATCCCTCTCCAGGTAATGGTCCTTTCTGACAACATGACCAAAGTAGGAGAGACAAAATCTGGCCATTCTTGCTTCCAAGGAGCATTCCAGCTCCACTTTTTCCAGGACAGACTTGTTCATTCATCTGGAAGTCTGCAGTATTTTCAGTGTTCTTTGCCAACACCACAATTCAAAAGCATCAACTCTTCTTTGATCTTCCTTATTCATTGTCCAGCTCTCACATATGTAAGAGGCAATTGCAAATACCATGGCTTGGGTTAGGTACACCTTAGTCTTCAAAGAGACATCTT
>NW_006922271.1:1102554-1104548 GCF_000298275.1 Orycteropus afer afer | reverse complement strand
CTTGCATTTCTTGAAGTTCCCTGTCAACATCCTGCTGCAACTACTTTTGAATGATCTTCAGCAAGATTTTATTTGAGTGTGATATTAATGATGCTGTTTGATAATTTCCACTTTCTGTTGGATCACCTTTGGAATGGGTACAAATATGGATCTCTTCCAGTCAGTTGGCCAGGTGACTGTCTTTCAAATTACTTGGCATAGACCAGTAATTACCTCCTATGCAGCATACATTTACTGAAACATCTTAATGAGTATTCTTCAATTTCTGAGCCTTGTTTCCCCAATTCATTCAGTGCAGCTCTGACTTCTTCTGTCAAAACATCAGTTACTGATCATATGCCACCTCCTGAAATAGTTGAACATTGACCAGTATTTTTGTTTTGTTTTGTTTTGTTTTGTTTTTACAGTGACTCTGTATTCTTTCCATCTTCTTGTGATGCTTTCTGCATCATTGAATATTTTGCCTGTGGAATCTTTCAATATTGCAACTCAAGGCTTGAATTTTTTGCTTCAGTTCTTTCAGCTTGAGAAACCATGAACATTTTCTTCCCTTTTGGTTTTCTAACTCCATCTTTCCACATTTAATTACAATAATTTATTTTGTCTTCTTGAGCTGCTCTTTGAAATCTTCTGTTCAGCTGTTTTATCTTATCATTTCTTCCTTTTGCTTTATGTCTCTTCTGACATCCAGTTTGGTCTTCCTTTCCTGTCTTTTTAATGATCTTTTACTTTCTTAATATATGGTGTTCTTGATATCATCTCACAATTTTGGGTTTTTATCATTAGAGTTCAATGTGTCAAATCTATTCTTCAGATGGTCTCTAAATTCAGGTGGGATATAATCAAGGTCATATTTGGCTCTCACGGACTTGTTTTAATTGTCTTCAGCTTCAGCTTGAACTTGTATATGAGCATTTGATGGTCTGTTCCAAAGTCAGCTCCTGACCTTATTTTGTATGATGGTATTGAGTTTCTCCATCTTTTCTTTCCCCAGATGCAGTTGATCAGATTTCTGTGTATTCCATCTGGTGAGGCATACATATAAAGCTGCTAATTATGTTTTTGAAAAAGTATTTGGAATGAATAAATCATTGGTCTTGCATAATTCCATCAGGGAATCTCCGGTGTCATTTCTATCACTAAGGCCATATTTTCCAACTACCGGTGATCCTTCTTTATTGCCAACTTTCGCATTCCAATTACCAATAATCATCAAAACACCTTGATTGCATGTTTGGTCAATTTCAGACTGCAGAAGTTAGTAAAATTTTTCAGTCTCTTCATCTTTGGCTTTAGTGGTTGGTGCATAAATCTGAATAACAGTAGTATTAACTGGTCTTCCTCGTAGGCATATGGATATTATCCTATCACTGACAGCATTCTACTGCAGAATAGATCTTGAAATATTCTTTGTGATGATGAAAACCACATCCTAATATAGATGGATTCATTTATTCATTTTGGTACCCACCTCCTCAATCTAGCACATTTTAATTATTTATTTAAATTTTGAATACATGATCTGTTATGATTATAAGAAGAACTATACAAAAGTTATACTCGGGAAATTGTCAGTTCCTCTCATCTCTTTCACCCAATTTCTATTTCCTTGTTCTTCACACTCTCTTCCACATCTTTTATCAATCTCATTAGTTTCTTGTTTATTCTCACTCTACTTCTTCTTGCACAAAAAAGCAGATATAGGTAGACAGATAGATAATTGTATGTTGTTGTTGTTGTTTGCCATAGAGTCAGACCTAACTCATAGAAACCCTTCCTTGGGTTTTTGAAGCAGTATCACTACGGAAGTAGATTGCCCAACCCTCCTTCCGAGGAATGACTGGTGGGTTTGAACCCCCAGCCTTCTGGTTACCAGTCAAGTGCCTTAGGCACTATGCTACCAGAGCTCCCATTTATAAGTATACACATATATAATTGTGTGTGTGTATATATATACATATATGTCTGTGTATACATATATATATATATATATG
>NW_006922271.1:1090418-1102038 GCF_000298275.1 Orycteropus afer afer | reverse complement strand
GACTCGACGGCACATAACAACAACAACAACAACAACAACATATATTTTATATCAGCCTACTTTGGTTCATAAAGCTCTTCCTCATTCTATTTCTTAAAACTTTTATTTTGAAATAATTACAAATGTACAAGAAGTTGCAAAATAATAATAATAGTAATACAGAATGATCCTGTGTACCCTTGACCCACTTCCTCCCAATGGTAACATCTTATATAACAACTGTACAATATCAAAACTAAGAAATTGATATTGGTACAATCCACACATCTTACTCAGATTTCACCAGTTTTACACACACTAATTTGTGTGTGTATGTGTGTATGTGTAGGTCTATGCAAATTTAACATGTATAGATTCATATAACCATATCACAGTCAAGATACACAATTGTTCCAGCACTACCAATATTCCTCATGTTTCCACTTTATAGTCACACCCACCTCTTTCTCCTCTCACTACCTTATCCCTAACCCTGGCAACCACCAAAGTGTTATCTATCTCTTTAATTTTGTCATTTTGACAATGTTATATAAATAGAATCAAATAGATTCAAGTCAAATAGTTACCTTTTGAGATAGCCATTTTATTTCATTCAATATAATTCCCTTGAGATCCATCCAAGTTGTTGTATGTACCAATACTTTCTTCCTTTTTTTGCTGAGTAATATTTCATGTATAGTTGTACTACAGTTTGCTTAATCATTCACTCACTGAAGGGAATTTTGTTATTACAAATAAAATGGTTATGAACAATAAGGCCTTGATCTTTGCATGAGCAGAAGTTTTCATTTTCCTAGGATAAATACCCAGGCTGGGTCACACGGCAAGTGTACGTACAGTTGTTAAAGAAGCTGTTTTCCAGAGTGATTTACCATTTACATTCCCACCAGTAATATATATCATTTCTCAGACATTTGATGCTATTGCTATTTTTTATTATAGCTGTTCTAATAAATGAGTAGTCATATTACATTATAGATTTAATTAGCATTTCTCTAAAGACTAAAGATATTAAACATATTTCCATGTGCTTATTTCCTATCACAGTATCTTCTTTGGTAAGAATATTGGATTGTTTGGGTTTTTCAATCTTCAGTTTTGAGATTTTTTAATAAACATATTTTAGTTATGAGTCTATTGTCAGACATATGGTTAGTAAATATTTTCAGCCAATCTGTAACTTGTTTTGGTGCTCTTAGTAGGGTCTTTCACAAAGCAAATACTTTTAATTTTCATAAAGTGAAATTTATTGAATTTTTCTTTTATGGGTCATGTTTTTGGTGCCATGTCTGATAATTTTCCCTGTTGTCCTTCATCCCCAAGATCATTTCTTATGTTTTCTTCTAAAATATTTATGGTTAAATTTTGCATTAAAATCTATAATCCAGAAGGAGGTGGTCCAAGATGGCAGCTGTGAGAGTTAAGGTTATGTGTCAACTTGGCTGGGCCTGGTTTAGAGCAGCTGGGAAGCTGGGGCTACATATTCCCCAGGATAAGATTAATAATCAGCTCCATGGTGGAATTTGACACAAGTAGCTGAGTAGCTGCTTTAAGGATATGGTCTGCTTCTAGTGTATAAAGAAGAGCTTGGGAAATGGTCTGCAGCTTCTGGAATGCTTAAATCCTGTTCATAGCCTAGCCATCAATCAGCAGCCTGCCATGTTGTCTGTCAATCTTGGGACTGTCAAAGAACTTGAATCAGTGGCCTGCCATGTGATTTGGAAATATTGGGATTATGCCTTTTTACTTGTCAACCTGAGGTTTGTCAGCCTCAGCAGCTAGCAGCTGCCTGAGTGAAGAAATCCTCCAGCTTCAGTGGGCTAGGAGCAAGAAGAACAGCTGAAGGCCAAGGTTGAGGTGCTTTCACCCAGCTCCTAGAGGCTGGTACTCTGAGCTCAGAGTTCTAGCCTCCAAAACTGTAAGAGAATAAACTCCTATTTATTAAAGCCATCCCATTTGTGGTATTTCTGTTAGAGTGGCAGTAAGTAATCAAAACAGCAGCATAGTCAGATGTCTCATAATGTTTCTCTTGTAACAAAGATTGGAGAAAACAAGTGAATCAGATACAGATGACAACTTTAACCTGAGGATCAAAGAGAATGCTAAAGAATAGGACTGAGTGTCAAGTGGAAGGAGAGACTGAAGAGAAACAGAGGACATGGAGATTATGGATTGCCAGTGCCATGCCAGCCAAACCCGCACAGTGTGGCCATGATGAGACAAAGCAAGCAGCATTCCCAGCTGAAGCCCCATCATCAGGTTCAGCCAAGCAGGAGTGACTCTGTACCCATATCCAGATGCAAGGTGTTTCTCACCCTGCAAAACTTAAGTGCAGTCATCCTCCCCAGAACATCCCTATACTCCCCCTTGTCAGAAGCCTGCAAACCTACACTGCCTGACACCTTCCTCATCTTCCCTACTTCCTAGTGATCACTACTCCCTGAACCAGTGGCCCATACACTGGTGGCACCTGACTCTTTGCTCAGCCTGGAGTATGTAGATTGGTGATGCCCTCCTTTCTGCCCAGCCATTAGAACTGGGGGCCCCTGAAATGATCACACTTCTCCTATGTCCAGTCACCCACAATAACTAGTGTCAGGAGTCTACAAACCAGAAGAATCCTCATCTGCACCTAGCCACCCACACTGGAGGCCCACAGACTGTGGTGCCTCCTACTCTCTCCAGCAACCTCTGTCAGGGTCCAGCCCCCATGGCACTTGAATAACTGGTGCACACCATCTTTGTGGGCACGTGTAGACTGTTGGCATCCTCACTACCTTGGCCCCTCTCCTGAAAACAGAGATTTGTGCTAACTCTGACAACCAAGACACAGCCCTGCCTATCTAGGATGGTTGGAGGGAATGGAGTACTACCAATGTGGTAACCAACAACATGATCTCCCTTATCCCAACCACTCATCAACCAGCAGTGCACAACTCCCAACCCAGTGAATAGTGAGAACATTCCTCCACCTATGCCCAGTTCACCAGCTGGGTAAACACATCACCTCACCAGCAATGTCAGCTCCATCCTCAGATACTCTGCAATACCAGTGAACACTCACACACACAAATGCTGCTCCACTCACCTGGAGACAAGTGGTGAGATCTCCAGTGTTACCACACTAGCACTAGAGTAGCATACACACGCCAACTAATTGTATACATCAAAACAAAACATTAGGCCACAACCAGCAAACACATTAATGCATTGGAGACACAGACAATATCAAATCACATAAAAAAGGAGGACAAGATGGCTTCAAAAGTGGACAAAATAAAGAACTGAAATCTCTCTGGAGGAATAAAAGGTGGAAAATGAAATTACCTGATAAGGGATTCAAAAGACTAATATATGGTGTTCTTCAAGAACTCAAGAAAGAAATGAAGGAAAACACAGGGGGAAAAAAAAAAGAACAGAAAAAGTAGTAGAATAATTTAGAAAAACAGTACAAGAACAACAAAAATAAATACATAAATAGAAAATCAGAAACCATACATGAAAAGCAACTAGAAATCCAAAAGATTAACAATAAAATTTCAGAAGTAGACAACTAACTCAATACGATGATGCATGAGCAGAATTGAATTATGAAAACCAGAATCAACAAAACAGAGGACACATCCATTGAAATCAACTTTTCTGAGGACAAAAATAATGAAGAAAGCCTAAGAATTTTGTGGGGCACTGTCAAGAGGAAAAATTTAAACATGATCAAAAGTCTAGAACAAAATTCTAGAATATATTACTTACCTAAATTAACACAAGTCAAGTTAGAAAAACTGAACAGACTCATAACAAGAGATTGAAGAGATGGGGGGTGGGGTGGGTGAAATTCACTACAACAGAAATACCCTGGCCCAGATAGCTTTACTAGACAATTATACCAAGCATTCAGAGAAGTCATGCCAATATTACTCAAACCATTTCAGAGCATAGAAAAGGAAAGAATACACATCAGTTCATTGTATAAAGCTAGCATAACCCTGATACAAAAGCCAGGCAAAGACACTACAAAAAAAGAAAATTACAAGCCAATAATCCTCATGACTATAGTTGTAAAAATTATATCAATAGAATTGAACAGTATTTCAAAAGAATAATAGATCATGACTGAGTGGGATTCATATCAGCTATGCAAGGATGGTTCAAATTTAGAAAATCAATCAAAGTAATCCATCATATAAATTAAAAAAAAGAAAACAATCACATGATCATCTCAATTGATGCAGAAAAGGTGTTTGATAAAGTCCAATGCCCACTCCTGATCAAAACCCTCAACAAAATAGGAACAGAAAGGTAATACCTCACTATGATAAAGACCTTTTATACAAAACCAATAGCCAGCGTTATTGTCAATGGACAGAGCATTGCCTTTGAACAGGAACCAGATAAGGGTGCTCTTTATCAAAATTCTTCTTGAACATTGTACTGGAAGTCCTAGCTACAGCAATAAAACAAGAAAAGAAAATAAAGAGCATTCAAACTGGTAAGGATGGTTAGTTAAAAAAGTGTGCAAATAAAGAGCATTCAGACTGGTAAGTGGTGGTTAAGGTTATGTATCAGCTTGGCTGGGGCTGGTTTTGAGTGGCTGGCAGGCTGGTGGTTGTTATTTCTCGTGATGAGACATGACAGAATCTGCTGTGAGCATCTGAGTAGGTGCCATAGGGTTGTGATGTGCTTCCAGTATATAAGAAGACACTTTGAGAAAGGTCTTAGCTTTTTGGGACATCTGGATCCTGTATTCTGCCAAGTCTTCATCTCAGTGGCTGGCCATGTTGTCTACTGATTTGAGACTGTTTCTGGACTTGAACTAGTGGCCTGCCACATTGATTGATAACTTTGAGATTCTGCGATTTTACTTGTCAGTCTTGGGTTTGTCAGCCTCAGCAGCCAGCAGCTCTCTGAGTTAAGGGAAGCCCCCAGCTTCAGTAGACCAAGAGCAAGAGGCAGAGCTGAAGCCCAAAGTCAAGGGACTTTCACACAGTGCTGGAGTTGGCACTTTGAACTCAGACTTCTAACCTCCTAAACAGTAACAGAATAAATCCCTGTTTGTTAAAGCTATACTTTTGTGCTACATCTGTTATAGCAGCATTACAAAGAAAAAGTGAAATTCACTGCCACTGAGTTAGTCCTGACTCATAGTGACCCCTCTTTGGGTTTCTGAGGCAGTATCTCTATGGAAGTAGATTGCCCAGTTTTCCTCATGAGGAGTGGCTGGTGGGTTTGAACTGCCACCCTTCTGACTAGTAGTCAAGTGCCTCAGGCACTATGCCACCAGAGACCAGAATAAAGAGGTAAACCCCTACTCACAGGTAATATGATCTGACACTAGAAAGATCAAAGATTCCACAAGAAAGCTATTGAAACTAATGAAAATACAGGAAAGTAGCAGGATACAAGATCAACACACAAAAATCAGTTGGATTCCCCTATACCAATAAAGAGAACTTTGAAAAGGAAACCAGGAAAATAATACCATTTACAATAGCCCCTAAAAAGATAAAATACTTAGGAATAAATCAAACCAGGGACATAAAAAGCCTACAAACATTACTGCAAGAAACCAAAAGAGACCTACAAAAATGGAAAAACCTGTCATGCACATCAATAGGAAGATTTAACATTGTGAAAATGTAATACCACTTGTTGGGGACCAAGGAAAAGACTCGCAAAAGAACATGATTGCAAGGCACACGTTCTAATTACAGGGAAGAGATGACAAGGCATCACTTGTGATTGAGTGTTTGCTTTTAGAGATGGCAAGCCCTCTCTGTGGTTGAATGTTGCTTTAAGAGATGGCAAGGTCTTTCTCACTGTTAAATACTTAGTTGGCAAAACATCAAAGTATTAAACTTAGTTGTTATTCTCCATGTTTGTATAATATACTTTGGGTCACTGTGTCCTAGTAAACATTTATAGTTTTATACTCCTTATTCCTGAGAAGACTTCTGTGATTGTTTTAATGACCACCTGTTGTCCTTGAGCACATATAGGAGTAAAATTTTAGCTCTGTAGAGAATAAGCTGATTGTATGACTTCCAAGACTAATGATGTCATCATGTACAAACATATAAATAAAGTAGAACAAAGGCATCAGGGGTTACTCCTGCAGAACAGCAGGGTGTCCGCCTGGCCCCTGTTCCTTAATAAATAATAAAGAAAACCATTAATCCTTTAGTGTCGCTTCATTTCGTGACCTGTGCAGTTTTGCCAGACATGGCAACCACTCAAAGCAATCTACAAAACCTAATGCTAATGAGTTGATTCCAACTCAGAGAGACTCTACAGACAGAGTAGACTTGAGTCACACAGTTTTCAATGCGATAAATTTTTACAGAAGCAGAGTACCTTATCTTTCCTCTACAGAGCAGCTGGTGGTCTCAAAATGCCAACCATTTGTGTAGTGGCCCAATGCTTCAACCATAGTGCCACCAAATCTCCTATAGATAAAATGAAATTCTGATCCAAATTCCAACAGCATTCTTTATTATTATATTTTTATCTCTACTTATTTACTTTCTGGACCTTCTAATGGGATTGGGTTAGAGTTGTCATTAGTAGTCAATTAGAACAATGCTTTGAATCAGGTATTTTTGTCTCATGGTAAGAAGAACACTACCAGCTGTTCCTTTGCTGTGATGTTACACTGTATGTACTAGCATAATCTGGCAACAGAAAGACTTAATAAAACTTGTATTTTTTGGAAGAAAACAAGTTGAAATTTAGATCCTTGAGTACTATTTTGAGTGTGTGCATTGTTATTAATTTTAAAATATACTTCTATCAGGTGCAAAAAGTTACTGGCAATGCAAAGTTGCTCTTGGCACTTGACTGCTAATCAGAAGGCTGGTGGTTCAAACCCACCAGTCACTCCTTAGAAGGAAAGTTGAGCAATCTACTTCTGCAGTGATACTTCCTTGGCAACCCAAAGAGTGGTCACTGTGAGTTGGATCTGACTCAACAGAAGTGAGTTTGATTTTTTTGGTTTACTAACCAAAAAGTAGGCATTTTCAACTCACCCAGTGACAATGAAGAAGAAATTCCCAGTGATCTACTTTTGTGAACATTGCAGCCAAGAAAACACTGTAGCACAGTTCTACTCTGTAACAACAAATAAGGCAGCTACGCATCTAAGCCCACTCTATGGCAACTAAGAACAGCTGTCTCAGTCGGCCATCTGTATAAAAATAGGCAAACGTAGTTTAGTATATGTTGTTCTAAATGAATTCAGACAGTTTCTAGGATTTTATGCAAGCTGGAAGATAATAAAATATCCATAGAATTTTGCTAAGAATTATTTTCAAACTTACTGGTAATTAATGTATTCAATCAATAAAACAAAAACTAAACTCACTGCCATTGAGTGGGATCCAACTCATAACAACCTCTCCTTGGGTTTCTGAAGCAGTATCACTATAGAAGTAGATTGCCCAACCTTCTTTCCAAGAATTGGCTGCTGGTTTTGAACCTCCACCCTTTGGTTAGTAGCCATATGCCTTGGGCATTATGCCACCAGAGCTCCCATTGAATCAATAAATAGTTTATTTCACAACTATAAAAATAAGACTTCTGGCACAATGATGGAATATGCAGACAAGCTACACATCTGCAACAAAGAAATGAGAAACCAACTGAAACATACACAGAAGATAATCTTAGAACCCTGAGCTTTGAAGGGAATGATAAAGAAGTAGGTTAAATACTTATTATTAGAAGAATGTTAATGAAATAGTTAACAAAGAGACAAATGGAGCTGTAGACTGTCAGCTGTCCTGACAGCTCAGCCTACTTTAATATTTTTAAGTGACATTCTAATCTGGGAAGCAACCTAAGAATCAGCTCTGTTGGCCAAGAATTGTATGGAAAACTGCATTGGAGGCTGACAACTAGAAAGAAAAAGAGTGTAGAAGGAGACAAACAGAGCTGTGGACTGCCAGCTATTCTGTGGGCACAACCATTTTGAATATTTGCAAGTAGAGTGGTCTAGTGAACATTTGTAAGTGGTGTTCTGATTAGGGCAGCAACCTTAGAACAGGTTCCATTTGCCAAGGACATCATGGGCAACTGCACTGGAGGCTGACAACTAGAAAGGTGTGATATTTCCCCTGTTACTCTTATACTCTACACCCTTTTGGTGAATGGAGGTGTGGCCATCCCCTATCTCTACCCACTTTCTAGACCAACATGAATTGCATCCCAGCCTATATGCCCTGATAGAGCATGGGTGACCTGTCTTGCCCCCATAGTCTTGCTTCTGTTTTTAAATTATTCTTTTATTCTTGCTCCTTCCTTCCTTTTTTTTTTTTTTTCTCTTTCCTTTCCCTGTTTTTTTTTCCCCCCTCTTCTCATTTCTGGTTCTCTTCTTTTTTCTTTCATTTCTTCTTTGGTTCTTCCTATCCCTTATTTTTATTTATTTATTTATTTATTTTTTTTTTGCAGTTTTCTCATTTTCACTTTATTATTCTTTTACTCTTACTCTTTTCTCTCATTCCCCCCACCCAACATATTGTGGGGTTTTTTCTCTTGTCTCTTTTTTTTTCCCTATATTTTTTAATTTTTTCTTCTCATTTATTGACTTTCCTTTTTTTGCCTGATTGTTCCTGCTTGTTTATGTTTTTTCCCCTTGTTTTTATTTTATTCATTTATTTTTTAAATATTTTTGTCTAACTGAGTGGGAGACAGAAACGGTTCACACACTACCCAACCATACCTGTACCGCCTGCAGCTCCACCCACTCACTCAGGGCCATAATTTGCTTCTTCACCAACTGACCAATGATAGACAGCAGCCAATACCAGCCCGACTCACCCTCAACTGCTCTTCAGGAACAGCTAACAGAGATCTGTGCACACACTCTCATTCTGTATCATAGCAACCATGAGACAGGTGGTAAGAGCCTAAGTTCTGCCAAATTGCAAATAGAGGAGCACAGTAGTCTACTTTCAGAGATATATCAAATAATAATAATAAAAGAAAGAAAGAAAAACCTTAGGCAAATCACACTAACATACCAACACCAATGAAAATAAATACAATGGCATAATGTCTCAGAGATAACTGACCATCCCAGTCCACACAGTGAAGCAAGATAAAGTAGTACAAACAAGGGATCAGGATACAGACCCAGAAAACACCCCTGAGGAAGAAGCCACATGCAACTCCCTGATAAAGATTTCAAAAGAATTATATTTAGGTTTCTTCAACAGATTGAGAGACAGCTCAAGAAAAATCCTGACAAAATTAAGGAAAACACAGACAAAACTCTAGAACTATTGAGGAAAACAATATAAGAAGAAATTGACAAAATAAAAAAGTTAAACAATACAAAAACAACAAATAGAGAACCAGAATATTATTAATAAGATTTCAGAAAAAGATAACACACTGAATGGGCAAAGGAGTAGAATCAAATCAATGAAACACAGAAAAAGACAAATACCTTAGTACTAATTTGTTAAGGGATCAAACAGAAAAAGATCAAAACAAAATGAAGAAAGCCTAAGATTCATGTGGGATACAATCTAGAAGAATAACCTATATGTAATCAGAATTCCAGAACAGAAAAAAACATAAAGCCACAGAGACAATTGTTGAAGATTTATTGGAAGAAAATTTACCTAATATGATGAAAGACAAGAAGATGTCCATTCAAGAAGTTTCAACAAATCCCAAACAGGAGATATACCAAAATATATAATAATCAAGCTCACCAAAACCAAAGATTAGAAAGAATCCTGAAAGCAGCACAAGAAAAATGAAAAGTTATATACAAAGAGCAACCAACAAGGCCTTCTTATTATCACCCAAATGCATTATCCACTATATCACCAGAGCTCCTTAGGGTGTTTCCAGATAAACAGATATTAAGGGAATTTGTTCAAACCAGGCTGACCGTAAAAGAGATGCTAAATAGAATCCTTCAGACAGAGAACCAAAAACAGCTGACAACAACTGATCATTAACACACATGATAACATAACCCAGAAATCAACACAGTGATATAGAAATAGCCAAAGCAAAAGTTTACAAGACTTTAAATAGGGAACCAGAGACATCAATTGCCAAATGAACTCAACTACAAACCAAAAAGAGAGAATAAATAGTGTAGGTAAAGAACCTCTAAATGGTGGAGAAGTCAAGATGATTTCAAGATGGAACAGACTGTTCTAAACTTGGGAAGAAAATTGTAAATCACAGAGGAACCTCAAAGAAAAATAATAAACCTTAACATCAAAATAAAA
The DNA here is from genome assembly GCF_000298275.1 of Orycteropus afer afer. Lineage (NCBI taxonomy): Eukaryota > Metazoa > Chordata > Mammalia > Tubulidentata > Orycteropodidae > Orycteropus > Orycteropus afer. Next base: position 1,091,794 of record NW_006922271.1, on the reverse strand, counting down.
AAGAGGACAGGCACAAATACTTAGCAAATATTAAAACAATAACAACAAAGTAAATGACAATGAAATTAGTAAAATGAAATTAGCTCAGCATAGAAAATTATATGGATTAAGAAATCAGCAATATCACACACACACACACACACACACACACAAAGAAACACACAACAAAATGATAGCAATAAATACATACTTGTTGATAATTACACTGAATGTAAATGGCAATGGATTAAATGCACCACGCAAGAGACAGAGAGTTGTACACTGGATAAAACATGGCCTATCAATATGCTGTCTACAAGAGTCCCACCTTGCACATAAAGACAAAAATAGACTGAAAAATCAAAGGTTGAAAAAGATATATCAAGCAAATGGCCCTCAATAAAAAGCAGGAATAGCAATACTAATTCCTGATAAAACAGACTTTAAAAGAAAAACCACTGTAAGAGACAAGGAAGGACATTATATAATGATTAAAGGATCTATTGAACAAGAGAACATAACCATAAAAATTTCTATCCATCCAATGAAAGAGCCCCAAAATACATAAATAAGACGTCAACAGAATTGTAAAGATAAATAAATGACTTCACAGTAATAGTAGGAGAGCATAATATACAACTCAATGAAAGATAGAAGAACTGGAAAGAAACTCAAGAAAGACACAGAACTAAACAGCACAAAAAACTTAACCTTGTAGATATCTACAGAGTACTTCACACAAAAACAGCACAGTATACATTCTTTTCCAGTGCTTAAGGAATATTTCCCAGGATAAACCATATGTTAGGCCACAAAGCAAGCCTCAATAAATTTAAAAATACTGAAATACTGCAAAGCATCTCCTCAGATCACAATACTATACAATTAGAAGTCAACAATAGAAAGATCAATGGAAAAACAGCAAACACATGAGAACTGAAAAACACACTCCCTAAAAACAACTGGGTAATTGCTTGAACAATTTCTCTTAGAAAGATCAGCATGAGGCCAGTCCCCATGAGGCAGAGGTCAAAGATGTCCCAAATGTCCAAACTACCATGCCACTCCATCATTTCAGACATTAACTACTCCTCCTCCTCCCAGTAATTTCCCCAGTCTCAGGGTTCTGTATTTCACTGTAACGCCTCACAGAACTCACAGACACCCAAGGGTTCGTCTCACGTAGTAGTGGTGGAGACTGGCAGGCTGGCGAGTCTCGGGTCTGTGAGTAGGTCTGGTGGATCCTCCCAATTCTCGGGGTTTGATGAACCTCGATCAGGAGATCAGATGATGGCTGCTGTCCCAAATCCAGGGGTGAGATGAGGATGATCCAAGACACAAAACCAGAGCAAGAGGAGAGCTAATCTGCCCAGGAGATTCGTAGGTATACCCTCAGG
>NW_006922271.1:1075766-1086963 GCF_000298275.1 Orycteropus afer afer | reverse complement strand
CCAGGATGTGAATAGATATATACACAGCCCTGTTCATCACAGCACTATTCACAATAGCAAAGAGAGGGAAACAACCCAAGTACCCATCAAGGGAGGAACGGATAACCAAACTGTGTTACATACACACGACGGAATATTATGTATCACTAAAGAATAATGTAGACTCCATGAAACACCACATCACGTGGATGAACTTCAGGGACATTATGCTGAGTGAAGTAAGTCAATCACAGAAGGACAAATATTGTATTAGTCCACTATTGTAAAAAGTCAAGGAAAGGTTTATATATGGAAGGATATTTTTTGGTGGTCACCACGGGTAGGAGGGGAGGAGAGAGAAAATTGTTGGTATGTTTTATATATATAAACACACACACACACTAAATAGCTCAATTTCCATCATCCTGGTTTTTCTGCTACTGTCTCATAATTCTTATACATTGACTTTTAGATCACAAACAAATGTGCCTCAGGTAACCTGGCATATTATTTATTTGGATTTTAAGATATTTTAATTAGGGAAAAATCCTTTCATATTTCAATATATTTTTCTTGTGTTTGGCTTCCATTTTCCTTTGTAATTATAATTCTGATTGAAAGAAATAAAAAAACAGAATTCAGCAAAAATGTTATGTATTTTAACTGTCACCACAATGGTTCTTATGATATGGTTGCCCTGATTAGAAACATCAGGATTAACAGGGAAGTGGTTAGAAATGCAAATTCTGAAGTTCCACCCCACACCCACTAAATTAGAAACTAGGGGGTGGGAGAGTGGGTACACAACCTAGATTTAAAGGCCCCCAGGTGATTGTGATGTGTGTTAAGTTTTAAGATCCACAGAGCTGTGTCAGAATGTATGATGCTATTATAATGTTTAAAAGAGAAGCCTGGCCATTGTATTTCTTTGTAATTGGTAATATTTGCTGTTTTTATAATATATTTTTAGAAGAAAGTTAACTGGCAAAAAAAAAAAGGTAGTGAAGAAGAAGTTAAATTAATGACAGTATGATATAACACACTGAATAAGCAACATACAGTGTGTGAGTATTGTCCTCAGAACTTTGGGGAGCTCTGAAGGTGACACTGTAACCAGCCTTAGCTGCTTGCTACAAGGAGAGCCAATTACTAGACAACAGAAGAAATGAAAAGCCAGAGGTAATTGAGTATAGATACCCAAGGAGACAGAAGCTCTGGTAGCATAGTGCTTAAGGCACTTGACTGCTAACCAGAAGGCTGGCGGTTCAAACCCACCAGCCACTCCTCAGAAGGAAGGTTGGGCAATCCTACTTCCATAGTGATACTGCCTCAGAAACCCAAGGAGGGGTTGCTATGAGTCGGGGCGACTCGACGGCAAACAACAACAACACCACCCAAGGAGACAGTGGGACTGTGTGAGCGAAAGACCATCTCCCTGAGCTGAGAAAAGGTTAAGTTTTTTTTGAAAGGCAACTGGGCAATGGGGTAGGGGGTTTGAGGAATGCTGATAATTCTTCCTTCTTATTATTGGGATGAGTCATCTTTGCCTTGTGTCCTTTCTGTCATTCTTCTGGTAAGTGATATAAAATGGGCCAGGTAAGTAGGAATTGTTTCCCAAACCCCTCACACCTGCCCTGAAAGATTAACTTTACAAGCAGGGGAGAATATGGCAGTGGGTACAGCCAGGCCTCCAAGATAAGGAAGAATATGGGAGTGGGTGCACTCAGGTGGGGAGGCCTGAAAGCCCGTAAAGAGGGAACAGAAAAATGTTAAAGCTTGGTCAAGATCACTGTTCCCTTAGGCTATTTTACCCTCCAGGGGCTGTAACAACATGGAACTACTGTAACTACCACTTATGCTTCCTGCCTCAAGGGAATGAACATGGTTTTAATTAGCTTTTCATCTTGCACAAGAAAAGCACATTAAGCAAACAGTGGACATCATTATATGATATGCTATGTTTTCTGATTTAGACTCTTAAGTGTTTTAGTTGTTAAAGGATACAGATAGCAGAGTAATCATGAAAAGCTTTTTCAAAGAATAATGTTTGATTAAGTCTCTAAATAAAGCTACAACTGTCTTAGTAGAGGGGATTAAATTATTGTTGTTGTTGTTATTTGCCCTCCAGTCAGACCCGAAGTAATGACCCCTCCTTTTGGTTTCCAAGGCAGTATCACTACGGAAGTAGATTGCCCAACCTTCCTTCCAAGGAGTGGTGGGTGGGTTTGAACTCCAACCTTCTGGTTAGCAGTCAAATGCCTTAGGCACTACACTACCAGAGCTCCCAAGGGGATTAAATAGAACATCTCAATTTAGGAGAAATTATGAGTGCAAAACCATGACAAGAGGATGAAAGAAGAGAATGAAAGATCTAGATAAGACTGTTGAAGATAATTCATTGTGGATTTTATCATTGTGATGATGTGGGAACGCTGCTGAAAATTTGAGTTGGGCTATTGACCTTACATCTAATTCACAAGAAGGGACAAAAGATAGTTTTCTGGAATTCTGCTAGCCCTCCTGCAATTGCCAGAAAAAAATTTGCAAGTTTCCTTTGTTGTTGTTTGTGTTTGTGAGTGTGTTTTTTTTAAAAAAAAATATGTGTATGAAAATGTTCTTTTCTGGATGAAGAGTTCCTAGTGTTTGTTCTAGTCTCAAAGATGTCTACTCTTCCCCAAGTATACACTCCAGTATAGTGGCTTGAGAAATTAGAGCTTTTAAGGTTATATTTTTTGGGACTCTTAAAAGACAAGTTATAGGTAGGTAGCAGTGAATATATTTAGGCAGTTACAAAAAAATGCAGTTCTCGGTCAAGGAAATTTTATTTGGGGACAATCAGCATAATAGTTTTAATTGTAGCAATAATAGAGCAACTAGGAGAGAATTGAATTATTTCACAAAGTAAATTTCAAACCTTTAGTAAGGCCTATCCTATTTCTCATTTCTTAATCAAGAAGACCCTTGCAGACAACCTCTTAAAAGCTTCCTTTACATCTTTGTTTCTAAGTGTGTATATAAGGGGGTTCAACATGGGCGTGATGATTCCATAGAAAAGGGACACCATCTTTCCCTGGTCCTTAGAGGTAGAGGAAGGTGGTTGCAGGTACATATAGATAGCAGTGCCATAAAAAAGCGACACCACAATTAGGTGAGAACCACATATCCCAAATGCCTTTTGCCGACCTTCAGCTGACTGTATTTTCAACACTGCTCGGACAATGAAAGTGTATGATATAAGGATGAGTGTCAGGGGTAGTAGAAGGAATGGCACACAGATGAAGAAGGCTTCAGCTTCATATGCTGTTATGTCAACACAGGACAACTTTAGCAGAGCAGGGATTTCACAGAAGAAATGATCCACTTCTATGTGGCCACACAGTGGTATCTGAAGTGCCAAGGAGGACTGCAATACTGAGTTGCTAAAGCCACTAATCCAAGATGCAGCTGCCAACTGGAGGCAGAGCCTTTGGTTCATGAGGACTGAGTAATGGAGAGGCCGACAAATAGCCACAAACCTATCAAAGGACATGACGGCCAGGAGAAGACATTCAGTACAACCCAAAGCCAAAGAAATGATAAGTTGGGCCACACAGCCACAGTAACTAATTACCTTCCTGGTGCTGCATATGTTTACCAGCATTTGTGGAACTATACTCGTCGTGTAGCAAAGGTCCACGAGAGACAGATTGGTAAGAAAGAAGTACATGGGGGTATAGAGTTTGGAGTCCAGGTGTGCCACAAGAATGATCGCCAAGTTGCCAAACATAGTCAAGATATAGGAAACCAGGAACACCACAAAGAGCGGGAGCTCCAGCCATGGTCGATCCGAGAAACCTAACAGGATGAACTCCCATGGGATGCTCTCATTTACCTTATCCATCTTAAATGATTCTACTCTTGGTTCCCTGAAATATGAAAAGCCAACAATTTTATAAAAGCAGAGTTAATGGCTACATCAGAAAATTATATTATTTTACTAGCAATTTCCATAAATTTATACACTAATAGTAGTAATAAGATGAAAAAATATATTGAAAAAAATATTTATTTCCAAGTATTTCGAGTGTGTTTCTATATGTGTGTAAGTATGTTCCAAACAGAATTTCAAAAATCTAAAACATGGTTTATGATCAGTTTCAACATTCACAGATCATCCTTTGATTTTCTGTTTTTGTGGAAAAAAATGTTCTCACTTCCTTTCACCTAGATACCTACTACTAGAAAAATCTCAACACAGTTCCTATCATTTGGTATTACTTCTCAATGTCAGTGAGACTACCTTATTATGTGAATAAGTTAAATTATGTACACTCCATACCCTCCTGAAAAATATGTTTAGCAAATCATTAGACACATTTAAAGGAGACATATTCTTTTTCTGTGAGCAGCTCATAGAGGGTGTATATTGTTGTTAGAAACCATCGAGTCGGCTCTGACTCCTATGCACAACAGAAAGAAACACTGCCCCCATCACGCACCATCCTCACAATGCTTCCTATACCTGAGCCCATCATTGCAGCCACTGTGTCAATCCATCTCGTGGGGGGTCCATATTTTGCTGACCCTCCACTTTACCAAGCATGATATTCCTTCTCCAGAGAATGGTCCTTTCTGACAACATGAACAAAGTAAGTGAGATGAAGTCTGGCCACTGTCGCTTCCAAGGAGCATTTTGGCTGTACTTCTTCCATGACAAGTTTGTTCGTTCTTCTGCTAGTCCATGGTACTTTTATTGTTCTTCCCAAAACCACATCTCAAAAGCATCAACTGTTCTTCAGTATTCCTTATTCATTGTCCAGATTTCATATGCATATGAGGTTATTGAAAACACCATGGTTTGGGTTAGGCGCACCTTAGTCTTCAAAGAGACATCTTTGCTCTTCAGCACTATAAAGAAGTCTTTTACACCAGATTTGCACAGTGTAATGAGTCTGATTTCTTGACTGGTGCTTCCATTGGTGTTGATTGTGGAGCCAAGTAATATGGAATCTTTGCCAACTTTACACTTCTCTCCATTTATCGTGATGCTGCTTATTGGTCCAGTTGGGAGTATTTTTGTTTCTTTATGTTGAGGTATAATTCATGCTGCAGACTGTAGTCCTTAATCTTCATCAGTAAGTGCTTCAAGTCATCTTCATTTTCATCAAACAAAGTTGTGTCATCTGCATGCTGCAGGTTGTTAATGAGTCTTCCTCCAGTCCTGATGCCATGTTCTTCATATAGTCCAGCTTCTGAGATTATATCTGTATGCTGAGCATACAGGTTGAAAAAGTGTGGTGGAAGGATACAACCCTGACACACTCCTTTGCCAAGCTTATTCTTTCCTTTTGGTTTTCTAACTCCACCTCTTTGCATATTTCATTATAATAATTGACTTTGTCTTCTTGAGCTGATCTTTGAAATCTTTTGTTAAACTCTGTTACCTTGTCATGTCTTCCATTTGCTTTAGCTACTCTCCATTCAAGAGCAAGTTTCAAAGTCTCTTCTGACATCCAGTTTGGTCTTTTCTTCCTTTCCTGTCTTTTGAGTGACCTTTTACTTTCTTCATGTATGATGTTCTTGATGTCATCCCACAATTCATCTCGTTGTCAGTCACTGGTATTCAAGGCATCAAATCTATTCTTCAGATTATCTCTAAATTCAGTAGGATAAAATAAAGTTTATGCTGTGGCTCTCAAGGACTTGTTTTCATTGCCTTTAGCTTCAAGTTGAACTTGCATATGAGCAATTGATGGTTGTATAGGATTATTTTATTTAATAACATGGAATTTGTAGTCTGGCAGACTGGGGCTCATATTCTTACCTTCCCAAATTAGTTACACTGCCCTAGGAATGTTTCTTATTCTCTGATTTTCAGGCTCTTCATTTGTAAAATGAGGATAATAATACATTTTTAAGTGTCTTTTTGTGAAGTATAAGTGATTTATTAAATGCACACAGGTTAGCCTCAGGCCTTCAGAAAGAGAGTAGCATGGATAAAAAGAACTATAGGGATCCAGGTCCCTGGGGGGCTCAGAGAGAAATTATTTAGGATTTTCAGAATATTACATTTTCTAGGGTTAGCAATGGGAGCATAAAGGCTAAGACGCTTGCCTGCTAACCACACGGCTGGCAGTTCAAACCCACCAGCCACTCCTTGGAAGGAAGGTTGGGCAATCCTACTTTCGTAGTGATACTGCCTCTGAAACCCAAGGAGGGGTCGCTATGAGTCGGGTTTGACTCGACGGCACATAACAACAACAACAACAGGGTTAGCAATGGAAAGGAAAGGGGACAGAAGTTGTTTAGTGGTAGAATTCTCCCCTCCAATGCAGAAGACCCGGTTTTAATTCCTAGCCAATGCAACTCATGCGCAACCACCTTCTGTCCATTAATGGAGGCTTGCGTGTTGTGATGATTCTGAAGAAGTTTCTTGTGAGCTCCCAGATTATTGACTGCTAACCAGAAAGCTGGCGGTTCAAACCCACCAGCCACTCCTTGGAAGAAAGATGGGGCAATCTACTTCCATAGTGATACTGCCTAGGAAACCAAGGAGGGTCACTATGAGTCGAGTCCGACTAGACGGCATATAACATCAACAATAACAGGATGAAAGAACTAGTAATCTACCTCTGAAAAATGGTCTGATCTCAAACCAATAATGAGGATGGCACAAGACTGGGCTGTTTTTCCTTCTGATGTGTATGAGGTAGGTGTCCATGAATCAAGAACGACTCAACGACAGATACCAACAACAACCAATGGAAATTCATCTTTTTCATTCCCTCTAAAATCCCCAAATTATCACCCTCAACCACAGAGATCATAGTAACCATCTGATGTGAAGTATGCACATGATCTTTAATATAAGTTGCCTGGCAGAGTGGCAGGGCAGAGAAACACAGCTGTATAGTGGAAGTATGACAGTGATGCAGGAAATCTGAGATGTTTTGGGCAGAGGCTATTCAGAATCTCAAATTTCCTGGAAGTAGTAATGCAAGTCAACTCCATCAACTAAAAATGTATTCATTCTAGTGAAATCTTACCATGACACTAAATTCTTTCATTATTTTCTCAATAATGGAACATAAATTTTTCTTTACTATTCATACTTATCAAAATGTAAACAATGTACCTTTTAATGGTCTACCTTTTCTAGAGCTGTTCATCTCTCCCCCAAAGAAAATATCTCCTTACTATCAGCAAATAAGAGGTTTATAGTCCTAGATATAAATAAGAAAAAGATGTTCAAATTATCTTTATATGAAAAAAGAAAGTTTGTGACCTCTTGTATAGCATGATCCCATCAGTTAAAGAAAGAAGATATCGTATGGAAACATATTACTTTATATCTATTTATATGCATAAGTGCTTACATATAAATAAAAAGTTATCTTGAAAGATACAGAAGAAAATGTTACCCCTGGGAAGAGGGGTAGAGAGAGTAATGCAGAATTTGTTTACACTGTTTTTGTTCTAATTTTTTAATAAGTAGGCATTCATTTTATAATAATTTTTTAAAATATCTACTTTCCAACTCACTTTCTATATTTTATGCTCAGACTAGAATTGCTTTACCTTAGGACTCTGACCATAAAAAGGGTTCAAATCATTAGAAGATATTTCATGTTTTAACCACTTAATACTTCTTTTAAAATTTCATTTGCAGGAAGTCTCTCCAAGGAGCTTTTCTAAAGGATAGAGCATGGGAGCATGCTTTAATCTTATTGGCAAAATAATGTTGCTAACAATTTGGTAAAACAGAATAAATGGCATCACTAAAGAGAGATTTCACATACTTCACGTTCTCCTTGAGTTTTATACAGATCCCCTCAAGTCTGTGTAACTCGGGTGGCCTCATTTACTCCTGCTGTCTTGACGTAGTCACTAACAGAGCCCCTGCCATTCTCATAAGTAATCCTGTTTACATGGTAAGATATAAGGTCACCCTCACTGTAACATAGGATCTCTAGTGGCGTAGTGCCTAAGGCATTTGACTGCTAATCAGAAGGCTGGCGATTCAAATCCACCAGCCACTCCTTGGAAGGAAAGTTGGGCAATCTACTTCTGTAGTGATACTGCCTCGGAAACCCAAGGAAGGGGTCGCTAGGGTCAGATCTAACTTGACGGCAGTGAGCTGAGCTGGGCAATTGTAATATTGAAAAATGAAATAATCTTCATATTATTGTTCAGGAAGTATCATATCATTGAGGACTTGGCATTTGTTTTCTCCTCGAACCTTGGCCAATGACCTTTCCTGACTGCCCCTCAATCTGGTGTTTCTCCACTAGAACTCACAGGCCTTCTCTGTTGAAGTTGCAGAAGAATGAAGGAGTCAGTTAACACTTTTGCAGCCAATTGACCCCTTCACTCTGACATTCAGTGCTTATAAAAGTAATAAACTGATTCTGTCATCAACACAATATATTGGTTAGTGTTTCCTGTCGTATGTGCTATCTCTCCAACTTCTGTAATCAGTGAGGGCAATGGTCTGTGAAAGTGAATATCACTCTAGCAGGAAGCACTGGAGCAGAATAAGGATGACAGGGCCAGATGGAAAGATGGGGAACTAACGGGAAACTTCAGAGCACCAACTTCTTATTTTCTGCTTCACTCACTTTTGTGCACATTTGCTCATTTTCCAAACAGGAGCCTCAAATATTTACCCACTCTTGAAAGCATATCTTCAGATTAATTAGGAGTGGTATCATTTTGGATTTAGGGGCATTAAGTAATTTGAATTTGGGGTTTTGTCTATATTTGTAGAACTTAAAGGAGCTCTGGTGGCATAGTGGGTAAGGCATCTAGTTGTGTAACCAGAGGGTCAGAGGTTCAAACACCCCAGTTGCTTCACGGAAGAAAGATGGGGGCAAGGTATTTCTGTAAAAATTTAAAGCCTCAGAAACCCAATGGGAGTCACTATGAGTTGGAATCCATTCAATGGCAGTGAGTTTGGTTTTGGTTTATTAAGACTTAAGTGTTTATTAATACTTAAAAGGAAAAAAAAAAAAAAACCCTTAGAAGTCTCTATGTGCACTTCTGAAATTATATCAGATAACCACCCCCGAAAAAAAAAAAAAACCACCGGCATCAAGTTGATTCTGGCTCATAGCAACCCCCACTGGGTTTCCAAGGTGGAAAATCTTCACTGAAACAGATTGCCACATCTTCCTTCTGCTAAGCAGCTGGTGGGTGTGAACCTCCAACTTTCTGGTTAGAAGACAAATGACTTAGGCATTGATCCCCCAGAGCTCCTGTGTGCATTTCTGGAATTATATCAGATAGACTACTCATTACTGACCTGTTAACATCTTGCCCATTGTGTATAATTGTGGTTCATACTTGGAGGCCATTTTACTTTTGCCAGCTTTTGTACTTTTGCCCTGTACTTGGGCTAGCATCTTGTGATAATGTTATTTCCATTTTCAGTCACAAGCATTCAGTTAGACAGCCAAAAAAAAAAAAAAAATGGAATTTTGTGAGACACTAAGAGAATCAGAAAGGAAGCATAGCAAGTGATTTACAACAGAAGTTAATGGAAGGAAAGCCTTTGAGAAACTACTGACTGGATTTTACAAATCTTATCTGTAATCATTTTACAATATTATAGCACATAATCTCTTCTTTGTTTACTAGTATATTGTTGACCTGATGTCTGTCACCTCTCTGTTAGATTTTCTCATCCCATATCTGAGCTTGAACATTGAAAAAAAAAAAAAATGCAATTCATCAAAGCCTTGGAAGCTGCATCTTAGCTGCACTATGGAAAGAGCATTGAGGTAAGAGGTAATCAGAGCTTTAGTTCCAAATCTCCCAGTAAATTGATAGATACTTGGATGAGTTCGTTAGTAGCTTTGCATGCCAGTTTTATTTTCTGTAACATTATGGGTTTTCTTTCATTTGCCATTTCTACATTCTTCACATGTACAGTTCAGTGACATTAATTATAAGTTCATCATGTTTTCAACCATCACCATCTTGATTTTTTCTATCACTTTTAAAAGAAACTCAGTATTCCCTCAGCATTTTGACTTCCTTTCCAGTTCCTTCCAGTCTACCTCTGGTAACCACTAATAATCTGACCTCTGTACATTTGCCTACACTAGATATACCTTATGTGTTTTCTACTTTCTTTTCACTATGTGAAAGAGCTTTAGTGGTGTAATGATAAAAGCATTTGGCTGTTAACCAAAAGGTTGGTGGCTCAAACCCAGTAGCCATCTGTGGGAGAAAGATGAGGCAGTCTACTTTAATAAAGATTTATAGCCTCAGAAACCATATGGGGGAATTCTACTCTGTTCTATAGGGTTGCTATGAATCTGAATCGACTCAATCACAATTTAACTGTCTCTTTTGTGTTTTCTCAAATTATCTCATATCCCTGGAATGTTGGGAAGGGTTCCAAATACCCCACAGAACTTCCACCTGCATGCTGGACATAAGGATGAATAAGAGCAGTCAATTTTTCCACTCAACTAATACATTGCAACTTTGATTAGCAGTACAAGGATGTTTTTCCAAAAGAATTCCAGTTTTTGAAAGAATAATTTGGTAGGCAGAAACCCAAATTCACATGCTCACAGAGGCTAAATTACCTTCTCCAAGTCCTAGGGCTAGTAAGGAGCAGACCAAAGATTAGAACATAAGATTCATCTGTTTTAAAGCTCATATTTTTCATAGAGGTTACAAATATACTCAAAATATCATTGTGTATTTTAAAAATAGTGTATAACAACTGAAGTTGAGTGAATCAGATTTTTCCTAGCAGTTAATTTGTTCTCTTCTTGAGGTTTGAATTATAGACAGTTCATGAGATGAGTGCTTACCAAAAAAAAAAAAAAAATCCAGTGCCATTTAGTCAATTCTGATACATAGTGACCCTATAGGAGAGTGTTGAGTGCCCCCATAGGGTTTCCAAGCTATAATCTGTTCAGAAACAGACTGCTTCATCTTTCTCCCATGGAAGGCTAGTGGGTTTGAACCATCAACCTTTTGGTTAGCAGACAAATACTTTATTTAACCACTGCATCAGCAAAGCTTCCAACACTCAAATTTTAATGCAATATTATATTAATTTTGTGGAATGTATTCTACTTACCTCCATTTTAAACAGTAGAAATGGATCCATTATTTTTAAGTCCAAAAAGACTTGAAGTCAAATAGAACTAATTTAAAGAGCACAGATATAATTATACCTTCATATGCTGTTTAATTGTATAACTGATTTGATGGAATTTAT
>NW_006922271.1:1066459-1075201 GCF_000298275.1 Orycteropus afer afer | reverse complement strand
TAAAAGGTCTCCCATTCAAACCTACCAGCCCTTCCATGGAAGGAAGATGAGGCAATCTGCTTCCATAAAGATTTATAGCCTTGGAAACCCTATGGTCACTATGAGTTTCAATTGACTCAATGAGTAGCTTGTTTTTGGTTTTATATATATTTTTTTTTTTTTTTGGTAATCTGTTAAGAAATTTGTTAATTAACTTGAATCACCATGAGTCAGAAAACAGAAAAGCAACTTTTTTTTTTAGCTGTACATCTTTGCATAAAGCAGTTTAAAAAAATACTATAGGGTCTATATATCTATCCTTAGGAGGGCTGGTAGCATAGTGCCTAAGGCACTTGACTGCTAACCATAAGGCTGGCGGTTCAAACCCACTGGCCACTCCTCGGAAGGAAGGTTGGGCAATCTACTTCTGTAGTGATACTGCCCAGTAACGCATGGAGGGATCGCTATGAGTCGGGTCTGACGCGGCGGCACACAACAACAGCAACATATCTATCCTTACTTTCATGAATTTTGAAATTGCAGGCCTAGTTAAGGTCTTCTTTATTCTGAGATTGTATGTGCCTCTTAGATTTTCTTGTAAGATTTTTTCTTTTTTTTTTTTTTTTTTTTCCATGATTTGGGTGAAAGTTAACAGAGAAAATCCATTTATTTATTTATTTTTAGTTTAGGTGTTCTGGTTACCTAGTGCTGCTCTGACAAGAATATACTGCAAATGGGATGGCGTTAACAAACAGGAGTTTATTCTTAGAATTTGGAAGCTTTAAGTCCAAGTTCAAAGTGCCAGGCTCTAGGGGATGGGTGAAAGCCCCTCAACCTTGGGGTCCAGCTCTGCCTCCTGCTCCTGGACCGCTGGAGCTAGAGGCATTTCTTCACTCAGACGGCTGCTAGCTGCTGAGGCCGAGAAGCCCCAAGGTTGAAAAGTAAAAAGGCACAGTCCCGATATTACCAAACCACACAGCAGGCCATTAACTTGAGTCCATTGTAAGTCTCAAGTTGGCAGAGCATAGCAGGCTGCTGAGCAACAACACAGCTACACTCAGGGTCCAAACGTGCCATGGGCTGGACCATTTCCAAGGCTTCTCCTTAAATACAGGAAGCAGACCACATACCCAAAGGCAGCTACTCAGCTGCTTGTGGTAGATCCCACCATGGAGCTGATTGTCGGTCTCATCATGGAGAATAACTACCACCTGCTACCCAGCCACTCAACCAGGCCCAGCCAAGTTGACACATAAACATAACTAACACATTAGGTTAGTTTTGTTTTTTGATAAAGTATTCCAATTAAATTTATTGCTGTAAGTGCAAAATATATCTTTCATAGCCTAATCATATAAGGAATTAAAAGTTAACTCTCCAAAAAGGAAACTTCCATTTACCTTAATGTCTCATACAATATGTTGTGGGATATAAATTGCTTACAGTTGCATATTTCTTTTTTATCCATATTTTCTAAAATGAATTTAAAATTTGCCCCTTGTGTATTAGAAGTTAGAAAGTTCATATTTAAAAAGTGGACTTCACATACTAAAGAAAATCATAATTATCCACTTTGTCTTTAGTATTTCTTCATTACTCATCAAATTCCTTTCCTTTGTTTTCTCCTGTTTTAAAATTTTTTATTGTGACAGCAAATCCATTTTCCACACAGCAGTTTCCACACATTCTGTTTCATGACATTGATTGCAATACCCTAATGTAATAGCTCTCTTCCCACTTCCTCTCTATGTCCTTCTTTCCTATGCATTCCTGCCCCTGAGCTATCTCCCTGTGCAAATATTCCCCTTCTGATCTCTTATGAATGGTTGTTATAAGGAGTGTGCCTTCCTGGTATAAATGATCACCTTATATGCCTGTCTATCATTTGGCTGGAAGCCATAGGTGTGAGTTCAATTCCAGGCCTGAAGAGTGACTAGGGCCATAGTCTTGGGGGTTTTATCAGTCTCTATCAGACCAGTTGTTGTTGTTGTTGTTGTTGCTGTGTGCCGTCGAGTCAGACCCGACTCATAGCAAACCCTCCTTGGGTTTCCGAGGCAGTATCACTACAGAAGTAGATTGCCCCATCTTCCTTCCAAGGAGTGGCTGGTGGGTTTGAACCGCTAGCCTTCTGGTTAGCAGTCAAATGCCTTAGCCACTGTGCTACCAGAGCTCCCATCAAACCAGTAAAGCTGGTCTTTTTGACAATTTTTAATTTTGTTTCACATTTGTCTCCCACTCTATCCAGGATCTCTTGCACTGATTCCTTTCTTAGTGGTTGATGGTGGTAGACAGTGGTAGCCAGGCACCAGCTAATGTTTCCAGTCTCTGGGTAAAGTGGAATGAGGTTCACATGGTCCACTAGTCTCTTGGACTTATTGTTTCCATGAATCTTTGGTTTTCTTCATTCTTCTTTGCTCCAGATGAGGAGAGAGCAATTGCTGCATCAAGATGGCTGCTTGCAAGCTTTTAAGACCCCAATTGCTATTCAACAAAGTAGGATGTGAAATGATATTTTTGTGTAGTATGTTATGCCAATTGAGCTTGATGGTATGCCAATTGAGCTTGATGTCCCCTGCAACCCTGGTCCCAAGCCCAGAGGCCCAACCACTTGCTCCCTCAGGGTGGCTGGCTGTGGCTAAAACATTATCCTAACTTTGACCTCTGTTAGATCTATTTATATGGAATTCTTTTTTTTCAACAGCACTTAACAACAAACACTTGATGGTAGCAAGGTTCTAGTATTTTTTTCCCTCTTACAGAAGTGCTGCTTTTAATTTTTTAAATTTTTTATTCTTTTTTCTTAATCCCCATTTGCCATCCCCAATCCTAAACTAGTCTCCTCCCCTCCCTGCCCAGTAACCCCCCTCCCCCCATGTTCCTCATACTTATGAACTCCTGTGTGTCCTGCATTACCTCCCTGCTAAGGTTGCCTCTCTAACCCCCTGTGGTCAATTGCCCCAAGGGATGCATTTCCATAGAGTATGTGGGTACATCACCCTGGGTTGAGTGGTCTGCGTGTATATTTTGTTTACTATTGGAGTGAGAGCAAGCCCCTGAGAGTATCCCAGGCCCATAGTATTGGGGGGTCTCACCAGACTCTATCCGACCAGTAATTCTGGTCATCATTGAGTTTTTGGATTTTATTCCATGTTTTTCCTCCCACTCTATCCAGGATCTCCAGATTTGATCCTTTCCTGAGTGGTTGGCATTGGTAGCCCAGGCACCATCTAGCTCTTCTGGTTTTGAGGGCCATTGTGTCCTAGGGGTAATTGCTTCCAAATGCCCTTGTTTTCTTTTTGCACTCTTCTTCCCTTCCGGCAATAGGAGACCATTAGCTGCATCTTAGATGGTCGCTTGAAAGCTTTTAAGACTCCAGCCACTACTCACTAATGTAGAATGAGGAATAAGACTTTTATATATTTTGTTGTGCCAATTGAGTCTGGTGTCCCCTAGTACTATGGTCCTGAGTCAATAGATCCATTGGATCTCTCTCCCACAGTGTCTGGCTGTCTGTGAGGGATTACTCTATGTCTGTCTTCTGTTGTTTCTGTAAGGATTGCAGGAAATTTGTATCACTGGTATCTGTGTAAGGTTAGCTTCCACTGAATCGATCCTTGGTCTCCAGTATACTCCTGTTCACTGACCCATCTGATCTTCTTAGATGTTTATGTCTTTGCCTGTAGCCTGGTGTTTGGTGTTAATGGTAATGCAGTATTGTGGATATACTGGTTGGTATTAGCATCTGTTGTCTATTTATACGGAAATTCTTACATCACATGCCACTACATATGTAGAAAAATCATACACCAAACTTATATATGGTCATGGGTATATGCCCTTCTGCCTAGACATCCCTGATCATTTAGTTTGTCTACAGATGTATCCACCTGTAGATTAATGTTGTTACTATTTATAATGCAGTTTTGTGTGTAAAAAATTATTTATCTTTGTTGTCTGTACCTCTTGTGCACCACTCTGTCTTCCTTTTCCTTTGTGTTATTGTGTTGGTAACTCATTTTTGGTATATTACCTTTCCCTTTACCCAAATCAATATGTGTCTCTTACCTATATGGCAATTTTCTCTCCCCTCCCCTCTAATCCCTGAGAACCAACATAGAAAGTTTCTTTCTATGTAAATCTTCCTTGACTTTTTACAATATTGAATTATATAATATTTGTCCTTCTGTGATTGACTTACCTCACTCAGAATACGGTCCTCCAAGTTCATCCACATTATGCAGTGTTTTTCAGATTCTACGTTATTCTTTAGTGTTGCATAGTATTGTATTGTGTGTATGTACCACAGTTTGGTTACCCAATCCCCTGTTGATGGGCACTTAGATTGTTTCCATCTCTTTGCCATTATGAACAGTGCAAGTAGATGAACATGGGTGTGCATATATCTATTTGTGCCGTGGCTCTCACTTCTTTAGGATTATTGAAAAAAAAAAAAAAAAAACCAAACCCACTGCCATCGATTTGATTCCAACTCACAGTGACCCCCATTAGATTGCCCAGTCTTCCTTGCTCACAGTGGCTGGTGGGTTTGAACCACTAAACTTCTGGTTAGTAGTCCTGGTTGAAACGGTATTTCTATTTCCAGCTTTTTAAGGAATTGCCATACTGATTTCCACAATGATTGTATCATTTTACAGTCCCACCAGCAATGTATGAGAGTACCAATCTCTCCACATCCTTGGTAGTATTTGTTATTTTTTGTCTTGCTGAACTTTGCTATCAGTCCTGGGGTGAGATGGTTTCTCGTTATTGTTTTGATTTGCATCTCTTTATTGGCTAATGATCACGAATCTTTCTACATGTGTTTGTTAGCCACCTGAATACCTTCTTTGGTCAAGTGTCTGTTCATGTTTTCTGCCCATTTTTTAATTAGTTTTTCTTTTTGATGTTGAGCTGTTGGTGTTTTCTATAAATTTTAGCAATAAGTCCCTTATCAGATATGTCATTGCCAGATATTTTTTCACAATTTGCAGGTTCTCCTTTCACTCTTCTGGAGAAGCCTTTTGATGCACATAAGGATTTAATTTTTAGAAGGCCCTAATCATCTAGTTTATCTTCTGCTGTTTGTACATTTTGGATTATGCTTGAGAGTCTACTTATGTCATAAATTAGGGCCCCTAAGTTTGTCCTTATTTTTTCTTTGGTAAACTTTATAGTTTTTTGGTTTCACATTTAAGTTTGAACCATCTGGAGTTAGTTTTTGTGCATGGTGTGAGGTATGGATCTTGTTTCATTTTTCTGCAAATAGATAACCAGGTTTGGCAGCACCATTTGTGAAAAAGACTATTTCTTCCCCATTTAATGGATTTCAGCCCTTTGTCAAAGATCAGCTGGCAACAGATGGATGGATCTATTTATGAGTTGTCATTTCTGTTCCACTGGTCTATGTATCTATCATTGTACCAACACCAGACTGTTTTGACTACTGTGGTTGTATAGTATGCTTTGAGGTCTGGGGGTGTAAAACCTCCTACTTTTTTCTTCTTCTTCAGTATTGCTTTGCTAATCTGAAGTCTCTATCATTTCTACATATAACTAGTGATTGGTTTTTCCATGTCCCTAAAGAATGTTGATGGAATGTGGATTGGGATTGCATTGAATGTATACATTTCTTTGTGTAGTATTGACATTTTCACAATGTTCAATCTTTCTATCCTTGAGCATGGTATGTTCTTCCATTTATATAGATCTCTTATGGTTTCTTGAAATAGTCTTTTGAGATTTTTTTTTGTATAGGTCTTTTGTGCTCCTGTTAAGGTTTATTCCCAAGTATTTTATCCTTTTGGTAGGTATTGTAAAAGTTATTGATTTCCTTTTCAGACATCTTTTTGCTGATGTAGAGGAATTCAGCTGATTTTTGTATGTTGATCTTGTATTCTGCCACTATGCTAAATCTTTCAATAAGTTTCAGTAGTTTTCTCGCAGAGTGTCTTGGGTTTTCCATGGATAGGATCTTATCATCAGCAAATAGGGATAGTTTGACTTCTTCTTTACCAATTTGGATGTGTTTTATTTCTCTTTCTTGCCTTAATTCCCTGACTAAGACTTCCGATGCAATGTTGAATAGAAGTAGTGATAGAGAGCATCCTTGTTTGACTCCTGTTCACAAAGGGAATTGTTTCAGTGTCTCTCTTCCTTGAGGAAAAAATGTTGGCTGTTGGTTTTGCATATATGCCCTTTATTATGTTGAGGAATTTCCATTCTATTCCTATTTTTTGGAGTTTTTATCAGGAATGGGTGCTGGATTTTATCAAATGCCTTTTCTGCATCTATTGATAAGATCATGTGCTTTTTTCCTTTATTTTATTTATATGATGGATTAAATTGATTGTCTTTCAAATGTTGAATCATCTTTGCATGCCTGGAATGAATCTCATTTGTTCATTATGTATTTTTTTTATATATATTGTTGGAGTCTATTGGCTAGGATTTTGTTGAAGATTTTTGTGTCTATATTCATGAGGGATATTGGTTTGTACTTTAGCTTTTTAGTTGTTCTTGTCTGTTTTGGGTATCAGAGCCATGCTTGCTTCATAAAATGAGTTTAGGAGGATTCCATCCTTTTCTGTGTTTTCTAATAATTTGACTATGATTGGTGTCAGCTCTTCTCTGAATGTTTGGTAAAATTCTCTTGTAAAACTGTCTGTGCCATGACTTTTTTTGTTGGTAATTTTTTTTTTTATGATCTGTTCAATTTTTTCTTTTGTTATTGGTCTGTTCCAATTTTCCACCTCAGTCTATGTTAGTTTAGGTAAATAGTGACTGCCCCACAAAGGGTGAAATGGAGCCAAAGAAAGCCCCAGTGAAAGTACCAGCTCAGCCTGAGACAGTCCCTTCCCCAAAGTGTGGGTCTAAACTTGAACCTCTGGCAGGAACTTAGGTCCCAGCATCCTTCTGGATCTAGGGAGGCTAAAACAAAGCTTTGAACCAGATCCTTACTTGTTCCACACCCTGCTGCCCATCCCTCAAAGCATCCAACCTGATGCACTGGTACCATCCAGTACTAAACACCTACTCACACACAGCATAATGAACTAGTGATGGTGAGACATCATGGGGAGAGTTTAAAGAAATCTGTCCATTACTAATGTGAGACCCCCTCCCCTCCAGGTAATCATTCTTTAACCAGGAGCCATTAGTGCCGGGGACTCCAGCATGTTCCCCACACCTCAGGGCTTTACCTCACAGAGTCCTAAGACCCCCTCCCCTCCTTTTCTACCCCCTAGTAACAACCAATCAGTAAATATCAGAAAAACTTGAAATTCCTAGAAACGGCAGTTTGCAGCCTCGGCCACAGGACAGAGCCACTCAACTAGAGACAACGCGTGATTTGAAAAGTAACAACCAATCCTGTAATTTTCTGATTGAAACTCCCCCGTACCTGCTCCATCCCCGATAAAAGACCCCCTTTCCCTATGTTCAAGGCTTTCAATCCTGAACTGCTGTGTCGGTGACAGTTGAGGTTCCAAGCTCGAGCTTGAATAAACTTTCCTTTTGCTTTTGCATTATCATGTCTGTGGTAGCTTCCTCATGCCGACATTCCTTTCAAGACCGGGGACCAACATTTCTAGGTTTTCCAATGTATTGGAAGACCATTCTTCATAGTATGCTGATTTTATTCTTTTTATTTCAGTTGGTTCTGTTGTGAAGTTGCCCATTTCATTTCTTATTCATGTTATTTGCATATGCTCCTTCTTTTCCTTTGTTAAGTTTGCTAGTGGTTGATGGATTTTATTAATCTCTTCAAATGATTTGTTGATTTCTATTGTTTTCTATTTCATTTATCTCCGTTCAAATAATTATTTTTCCTTTTTTTCTGGTGACTGAAGGGTTTTTTGCTGCTCTTTTTCTAATTGTTGGATATCTTGAGTTAAGGTGTTAATTTTTGTTCTTTCTTCTTTTTTGATGTGTGCATTTATTACTTGAAATTGCCACCAATTACTGCTTTTGCTGTCCTCAAGATTTTGGTATGTTGGGTTTCCAATGTTATTTGATTTGAGGCAATTTTTAAGTTCCTTTTTTGTTTCTTCTATTAGACAGCTGTTTTTAAACAGTGTGTTATTCAGTTACCATGAGTTTGCTCTTGTAACATTGATATTCGTATTGTTGCTTTTTAATTGATCTGAAAGCATGCGTTGCAGTATTTCAATGTTTTTAAACTTATTCAGACTTGTTTTGTTGCCTAATGTATGGTCTATCCTGGAGAATGCTCCATGTGTGCTGGAAAAGAATGTATATTGTGCTGTTGTTGGGTGAAGTGCTTTGTAGATGTCTATAAGGTTAAGTTATTTGATTGTATTGTTTATTTCTTCTATGTCTTTGCTCAGTTTCTGTCATTGTTCTGTCTTTCATTGAAAGTGGTGTATTAAAGTCTCCTGCTATTACTATGAAATCATCTACTTGTTTTTCACTTCTGTTAATGTCTGATTTATGTGTTTTGGTGTTCTTATACTGAGAACATAGATATTTATTATGGTTATGTCCTCTTGTTTGATCCTTTAATCATCATATAATGTCCTTCCTTGTCTCTTATGGTGGTTTTATCTTAAAGTTTATTTTATCAGAAATTAATATTGCCACTCTTGCTCCTTTTTGATGGCCACTTGCTCTGGTGGTGTTGTGCCTAAGGCATGTGACTGCTAACCAGAAGGCTGGTGGTTCAAACCCACCAGCCACTCCTAGGAAGGAAGGTTGGGCAATCTACTTCTGTAGTGATACTGCCTCAGAAACCCAAGGAGGGGTCGC
>NW_006922271.1:1038967-1065819 GCF_000298275.1 Orycteropus afer afer | reverse complement strand
GTGTGTAATCAGCAGTTGTTGTTTGCTGTTGTTAGTTCTCTGTGTGAAGGACTTCCTTTAGCATCTCTTGTACAGTTGGTCTGGATTTAACAAATATCCTTAATTTCTGTTTATCTAGAAATGTCCTAATTTCACCATCATCTTTAAGGGATAGTTTTGCTGAGTATATAATTCTTGGTTGGCAATTTTTGTTCTTTTAGGATTTTATATATATCATCCCATTGCCTTCTTGCCTTCATGGTTTCTGCTGAGAAATCAGAGCTTAGCCTTACTGGTTGCCCCTTTTAGATAATTTTCTGCATTTATTGAGCTGCTTTCTGGATTCATTGTCTTTGGTTTTGGTGAGCTTATGATATATCTCAATTATTTATTTATTCAGCTCAATCCTACTTGGGGTTCGTTGAACTTCTTGAACAAATATCTTCTCATCTTTCATCATAGTAGGGAAATTCTGTTGCAACAATGCTTTGATGATTTTCTCTGTGGCTTCATTTGTCTTTTCCTGTTCTGGAATTACAATGGCAAGTAAATTATTCCTCTTGATGGTATCCCACATGAATCTTAGGTTTTCTTCATTTTGTTTTGATCCTTTTTCTGATTGATCCCTTAACAATATAGTATTGAGGTATGTGTCTTCAACCTTACTAATTCTGTTTTCCATTGAGTCAATTCTGCTCCTTTGTCCATTCAATGTGTTATCTATTTCTGAAATCTTAGTATTAATCATTTGGATTTCTATTTGTTGTTTTTGTATTGTTTCTAATTTTTTGTTTGTCACTTTTTTCTTGTATTGTTTTCCTAAATAGTTTTAGTTTTGTCTGTGTTTTCCTTAATTTTTTCAGTGTCCTTGATCTGTCTCTTAATCAGTTGAAGGTACCTGAATATAATTCTTTTGAATTTCTTACCAGGGAGTGTGAAGACTGCTTCATCCTGAGGGAGGTTTTGTATTTCTGGATCCTGGTCCCTTGTTTGTACTACTTTATCTTGCTTTTTGTGTGGATTGGCATGGTCAGTTGTTTCCATGACATTGTGATGGTGCTGTATTTGTAATTAATTGGTGATTGTATGTTGATGTGATTCACCCACTTTTTTTGTATCTTTATTTTATTTTGATATATCTGAGCGAGCAGGGCTACTGTGTTCTTTATCAGCTAGTTGGCAGCACTTAGGCACTCACCACATGTTTCCTGGGGGTGTGATAGAGGATGAGAGTATGGACACAGATGTGTGTTAGCTGTTCATGAGGAGCAGTTGAGGGTAAGTTGGTCTGGCATTGGATGCTGTCTATTGTTGGTCAGGTGGTGCAGAAGCAAATGGTGCCCTCACCCAGTGGATGGGGCTACAGTAGGTGTGGGTATGTATCGGTCATGTGGGCATAATTACTGTCTCACAACAGTTAGACAAAAGCAAAAATAAAAACAAGAGAACCAAAAACACAAACTGCTAAGCAAACAGGAATAATTATGAAAAAAGAAAGAAAAGGCAATAAATTAAAAGAAAAACAAAAAAAAAAATCAAAATACAAAAGAAAGATAAAGAGGACAAAACACAATGTCTGGGGAGGAAGGGGTAAGAGACAAGAGCAAGATAAAAAGAATAATATAGAAAAGATGAGAAAACCACAAAAATAAAAAGAATGGATTTCTTTTTTTATATAAAGCTAAAGAACTAAAGCTTTCAAGTTTAGGCTATTTTGGGAATCTTAAAAGACAACTTGTTGGTAGTTAGTAATGAATATAGTTAGGCAACACGACAACACAGTGTACTGCTGTGGAGTCAGATCTGACTCACAGCAGATCTGACTCACTCCTTGGGTTTCCAAGGTGGTATCACTATGGAAGTAGGTTGCCCAACTTTCCTTCCAAGGAGGGGTTATGTGAATTTGAGCCACCAGGCTTCTGGTTAGCAGTCAAATACCTTGGGTACTATGAGTAAGGGAAAAAAAAAAAAAAAATCTACTCATCTGTCAATGAAATTTTATTTGAGGCAATCACCATAACAGTTCAAACTATAGCAAAAATAGAGCAACTAGGAGAGAATTGAATTATTTAGCTAAGTAAATTTCAAGTTTTAGCAAGGCCTATCATATTTCTTATTTCTTAATCAAGAAGACTCTTGCAACCCACCTCTTAAAACTCCCTTTACATCCTTATTTCTAAGTGTGTATACAAGGGAGTTCAACATAGGTGTGATGAATCTGTTATAAGAACAAGGTCGTCATCCCCTGTAGTGTAAAGCCAATGATCACAACAGATGAAGCAGGAAATCAAAAAGAAAGTTTGTTGAGTATCGATAGCCAAGCAGACAGAGAGAATCACTTCTGTAAAATGTCTGTCTCCTTGAGCAATGGGAGAAGTATGATTATATAGGGAAATGGGGAGGGGTCAAAGATATTGTGGACTTCCAGGAATGTCTTTGTTCTCCTTTTTCTGTGATTACCCCCAACTCGGCATCCCTCTTCCCAAGATCATCTTGCCTCATGAACTATGGCCCTGAGATGAAACCAATTGTAGGAAAGTGCTGTGCATAAGGGAACATGTAATGGAAAATAGCAATCCTAAGAATATATAATTGAAAATAACAAACCTAAATAACTTAGCATCCATGAAAACAAAAGAGAGGGGAAAATAGCAAGTTAGTCACTATGATTAAGGTCTATTAAACAATAATTTATGAATGGATAGAGAGGTAAATAGGTGTGCACATCCACCTGCAGATATAGGGTTTGTTGCAGATTTTCTACATACATAATTGTTGGGCAATCTACTTCTGTAGTGATACTGCCTCAGAAACCCAAAAGGGGTTGTTATGAGTCAGGTCAGACTTGACGGCACATAACAACAAACAACAACACATATGTATTAATAAATATTAATTAATTAATAATTGATAGAACACACAAAGGGCATAGTCATGGAAACTTTTCAGATGTAATCAAACATTGCATGTGAAGAAGGGCCTAGGCTAAAGAATGAAGGACCATAGATTCAGGGGACATCTGTATAAGTTAGCAGAAAGTAGAATAAAGACAATGTCCTGCATCCTACTTTGGTAAGTAGTGTCTGGAGTCTTAAAAACTTGTAAGCAAAAATCTGACAGACAAATATTGGTCTCAACCCATCTGGAGCAAAGGAGAGTGAACAAAACCAAGGACTCAAGGAAGAAATTAGTCCAAAAGACTAACGGACCACGTGAACCACAGCTGACACATGATGTTGCCCAGCTACTGCTACCCACTGCCCTGACTGGGATCACAAATTAGGGTGAGAAAAAAATATGAAATGATAAATAAAATTCACACTGAAGAGCAGATGTACTGATCTGACTGAAACTGGTGGAATGCTTAATACTATGACCCTGAGACACTCTTCTGACCTGGAACTCAAGCCGTTCCCAGACATCATCTTACAGCCAAAAAATAGACAAGTCCATAAATTAAACAGTAACACTAAGAGCACTGTGTTCCTTAGATTAATCAATTATACAAGGTCAGTAGCATAACATTTGGATAAATGCAAAAAAGGGAAAGGGAGGAAAGGGTAGAAAATCTGGACAAAAGGAAAGTTGAAACATAAGGCAGAAATGGGGAGAGGGGTGTCACATTGTGAGGAACGTAATCAATATCATGGAACAGGATATGTACAGACTACATAATGGGAAACTCATTTCTTCAGTAAACTTTCATCCAAAGGACAGTTTATGTGCTTAAAAAAGGATAAATGCATAGATAGGTGAGAAGATCAGGTGGAGGGAGGTGAACAGGAATATACTCTAGACCAAGGACAGATTTGGCTGAAGATAATCTTACACATACACTTGTGCTACAAAATTAGTCACATACATTGCAGAAGCAGCAGAAAGCAGAGTTGGAGCAACTTCTCAGAGAAAACCAAACACCTTGAAAGTGAGAATCACCAGGCCTGCCAACTTGGAACCATAGTCTTGGGGGACATCATGTTCAATTGGCACAACATAGTACATAAAAATCTTATTCTACAGCCTACTTTGGTGAGTAACGACCAGGTTCTTAAAAGCTTTTGAGTGGCCATCTAAGACACAACTACTGGTCTCCTCTCATCTGAATCAAAGAAAAGTGAAGAAAATCAAAGGCATCTGAAAACAATTAGTCCAAGGATAAGATGGACCATGAGGACCTCAGCCTTCATGACCCCGAGACCAGAAGAACTAGATGGTGCCCAGCTACCAATGCCAACTACTCAGAAAAGGATTAAAACTGGAGATCCTGGATAGAGTGGGAGGAAAAATGTGGAATAAAATTCAAAAACACAAAAATGACCAGAATTACTGGTCAGATAGTGGGAAACCTCAAGACTATGGCCCCAGGTTACCCTTCAGACCTAGAATGACTCACTTCCATGGATTGTCTCTCACCCAGCAGTAGACAAATCTACATTCAGAACACTTACCCCAGGGCAATTCACTCACCTTCTCTAGGGAGAAGCACCCCTTAGAGCAATCAGCCTTGAGACACCAGGCGGACAGCATTCACATAGAGAGAAAGCTGGACAGAAAGCAATGCATGGATAAGAAGGGCCCAGTAACAGGGTAGTCATAGGGATGTGAGGGGAGGAGAGTTTGTTGTGGTCGGGGATGGTAATTGGGGCAGAAAAAATTAAAAAGAGCACAGTTTAAAAAAGAAAATTCAGTTATGTGAACTTACATTTAAATAAATTACATTAAAAAGAAAGATAATAAATATTTAAAGTTTTCTTTAAAAGAAAAAAAGACTGTTAGGAAATATGGTATATTTCCTAGATCCCCCTGTAAAAGTCTTGGGTACTGTGCTTTCGTTTGCCATATTAGCATCAGTGGAAGATGGAATAAGTCATCAGCCTATCTTAATGCCTGTTTTTCTCTTCAGCTATTATTTCCTGTTTAAATACCTGCCTGTCATAAAGGTAGAATAAAGTAAAGAAAAGGGATGAGGGTGGAAGACAGTCTGGGACAAACGTCTATCACTGTGTGTTGAAGACCTTCAGTGCCCTGGCCTCTCCATTATCCAAACCCATGGTCTCTATCTCGGTTACCTGTCAGAAGGGTTACTATTGAAAAGATGGGTCTATGTCTCCTCCCTTTGAATTTGAGAGGGGCCTGTGAGTGCTCTTTCAATATTGTGACAGAACTGACACTAATTGAAGTCTATGGCATACAGCTTCCACCCTGGTGGTTAGAAATCATTTCTGGAGTTCTGATCTACCTTCTTAAGAAGTTTGAGTCCACTGAGGCCACTATGTTCCATGGAAGCCAGGTCACATGGAGAGTCCACTAACCAGTGCCCTGGTTAATGTCACCAGCTGGGCAGAGCCATCAGTTCAGGTGGCAGACATGGAAGTGAAAAAGCCTCTACATAATTCCAGTCTCTGGTCATTTGAGTCTTCCCAGATGAGGCTGACCCAGCCATTGTGGAGGCTGTTAACCAAAAGGTCGGTGGTTCAAACCCACTAGCTGCTCTGTGGAAGAAAGTTGAGGCAGTCTGCCTTTGAAAAGATTTACAGTCTTGGACACTCAATGGGGTCCTGTGAGTCAGAATCAACTAAATGACAGTGAGTTTTTGAAGGATTCTGTATGGGTGGTAGGATAGGAGGCCCATAGTGGGGTTTGAAACTATGAGTTACCACACTGAGTGACACTAACTCTAGTGACATCTTGTGATGATGGGCATTGATGTATGTATGCCTTTTTACCTAATAAGACCATGAGCTCCTAAGGTCAAGAATTCTGTTCAATTCTCTTCACACATCACTCTTCCCCTTCATGGTATTCAATATTGTTAAGCAAAGAGGTTATATTACACTGTATATGCCATTATAATCTGGCAACACAAAGACTTTTAATAAAACTTTTATTCTTTGGGAGCAAAACTAGTGGGATATTTTTACTAATTTTAAAACATATGCTTCTATCAGGTGTGAAAAGTTACTGGGTATGTAATCTGTTCGTTCTTGGCTACTAACCAAAAAATTGGCATTTTGAACTCACCCGGTAACACCACAGAAGAAATTCCTGGTGATCAGCTTTTGTGAATATTGCAGCCAGGAAAAGCCTGTGGAGCAGTTTTGCTCTGTAATACATGTACCAACAACACAGGGTAGCTATGAGTCTGAGCACACTCTATGGCAACTTAACAACTATACCATTCAGCTATCTCTATAAAAATAAACCAAGTTAATTTTGTATTTGTTGTTCTAAAGGAATTCGGGCAGATTCCAGGATCATTCATCTATAACCAAAAACCAAGCCTACTGCCATCAAGTCAATTACAACTCATAGCAACCTTCGCTGAGTTTCCGAGATGGTAAATCTTCACGGAAACAAATGTCTCAGTCTTCCTTCCACAGAGTGCCTGGTGGGCTTGAACTGCCAGCCTTCTGGATAACAGTTAAATGCCTTAGGCACTGTGCCACCAGAGCTCCATGTAGATGCACAATCATATATATTAATAATCACAAGCTGATAAATAATAAAATATTTATAGAATTTTGGTATAATTTTCAAACTTCCTGGTAAGTAATCTATTGAATCAATGAGTAGCTTATTTTAAAAATACACAAAATAGCTTGATTTATATCACCCTGGTTTTTCTGCTATTCTCTCACAATTCTTAGACATTAAAATTACATCACATACAAATGTAACATATTATTTATGTGGACTTTTAATATATGAATGTATTTTCATTAGAGGAAATATCCTTTCATATTTCAATATATTTTTCTAGTGTTTTGCTTCCATTTCCCTTTCTAGTTAGAATTCTCATTGATAGAAATAAAGAACAGAGCTCAGCAAAACTTTTATGTGCTTCAACTGTCACCACAGTGGTTCTTATGGTGTGGTTCCCCTGATTACAAGTACCAGCATTATCCGGGAATTGGTTAGAAATGCAAATTCTTGGGTCCCACCCATACCCACTAATTTAGAACCTCTGGGGGTCCACAACCTAAATTAACAAAGCCCCTCAGGTGATTCTGAAGTGTGTTAAGTTTTAAGATCCACAGTGTTGTGTTAGAATATATGAAGTTATATAGTATTTAAAGGAGAAATGTGATCATTATATTTCTCTGTAATTGGTGATATTTGCTTTTTTATGACACATTTTGTAGAAGAAAGTAAATTAGAAAAAGAAGGTAGTAAAGAAACAGTTAAATTAATGACGGTAAGATGTAACACAGCAAATAAGCAACATGCAGTGTGTACTGTCCTCAGAACTTTGAGGATCTCTGAAGGTGACACTGTAACCAGCTAAGTACAGTTCTTAGCTACTTGTTGCAAGGAGGACAAATTACTAGACAACAGGATGAGGTGAAAACCCAGAGTGTTTTGTTGTGGTTGTTGTTATTGTGCTTTGGGTGCAAATTTACAGCAAACTTATTTTACTTTCAACAGTTCATGCACATCTGGTTTCATGGCCCCAATTACTGTCCCCAATCATAAGAAACTTTCCTCCCCATGACCACCTCCTCCCTGTGCCCCTATCACCCATGCATTCCTGTCTGTCTAACTTTCCATCTATGTGAATGCTACCCTCTGATGTCTCATGGGTGTTTGATCCAAGGAGTATATCTCCCTAGAGTAGATGGCTGCATCGACCTGGGGTACATATTCTGTATGTGGATCTTTCTATTGGGCTGAGAGCCAGTCTCTTAAGTGAGTCCATTTCCAGGCTCGAAGGATAACCCGAGGCCACAGTCTCAAGGGTTTCACTAGTCTCCATTCGATCAGCAATTCTGGTCATTTTTGTGTTTTTGAATTTTGTTCCCCCTTTTCCCTCCTACTCTATCCAGCATTCCCAGGTTTGACCCCTTTCTGAGCAGTTGGTATTGGTAGCCAGGCACCATCTAGTTCTTCTGGTCTCGGGTCATGGAAGCTAAGGTTCTTCTGGTCCATCTTATCTTTGGACTAATTATTTCCAGATGACCTTGATTTTCTTCATTCTTCTTTGCTCCCTGTGAGAGGAGACCAATAGTTGCATCTTACATGGCTGCTCAAAAGCTTTTAAGACCCCGGTCACTACTCACCAACTTAGGTTGTAGAAGAAAAGCCAGAGTGTTTTATGAGTATAGGCACCCAAGGAAGCAGGGGGAGTTTGTCAGCCAAACTGTCTCCCTGAGCTGAGAAAACATTAGGGGTTCTTTTTTAAGGGAATTGGGATAGGGTGTTTGAGGAATGCTTACAATGTCTTGTTGTCGTTATTGGGCTTTGTCTTGTGGCCTTTTGTCATTCTTCTGGAAAGTGACCTAAAATGGGCCTGGTGGGAGTAATGGGCTTGCAAACTCCTCACACATGCCCAGAAAGATCAACATTACATGGAGGGGAGAATGTGAGAGTGGATACACCCAAGCCTCCAAGGAAGATAAGGAGGACTGTAGGAGTGAGAACACTCAGGTGGGGAGCCCTGAAGCCTGTAAGGAGGGAACTCTAGCTAACTAACTCACTGCCATCAAGTCGATTCCAACTCATAGTGACCCCTTTGGGTTTCTGAGGTGGAAAAACTTTACAGAAGTAGCTTGCCCAGTCTTCATTCCATGGAGTGGCTAGTAGGTTTGAACTCCCAACCTTCTGGTTAGCAGTCAAATGCCTTAGGAACTATGCCACTGTTAAAACATGGTCAAGATGGCTGTTCTCTTAGGCTATTTTACCCTTCGGGGCTATAACAACATGGGACTACTGTAACTACTGTTTATGCTTCCTACCTCAAGGGAATGAACATGGTTTTAATTAACTTTTCATCTTCAACAAGTGCATTAAACACTGGACATCATTATATGGTGTGCTATGTTTTCTGATTTAGAGTATTAAGTGCTTTAGATGTTAAAGGAGACAGACAGTAGAGGAATCATGAAAAGTCTTTACAAAGAATAATATTTGATTAAATCTTTAAGCTACAACTGTAGTAGTAGAGGGAATCAAATAGGACACTTCAATTTGGGAGAAATCATGAAAGCAGAATGAAAGACCTTAGATAAACTGTTAAAGAAAACTTATTGTGGATTTTATCATTATGTTGATGTGCAAATGGTGCTAAAAATTTAAGTTGAGCTACTGATCTTACATCTAATTCACAAGATCAAGCAATGGATAGATTTCTGGAATTCTACTAAGTGTCCTGTAATTGTCAGAAATAAATTTGCATGTTTGTCTTTGTGAGTTTAACATGTGTTTCTTTAATATGTGTATGAAAATATTATGTTGCCAGAGGAAGAGTTCCTAGTATGCATTCTAGTCTCAAAGATGTCTACTCTTCCCCAAGTACACAAACCATTGGTGTAAAGCTTTCAACATCAGACTATTTTGAGAATCTTAAAAAGGCAAGTTGTAGGTAGCAATGAATATATTTAGATGGTAAGACAAAAACTCCAGTATGTCAGTGAAATTTTGTTTGAGGACAATCACCATAAGAGTTCTAAGTATAGCAAAAATAGAGCAACTAGGAGAGAATTGAATTATTTAGCTAAGTAAATTTCAAGCCTTTAGCAAGGCCTATAACATTTCTCATTTCTTGATCAAGAAGACACTTACAACTAACCTCTTAAAAGCTCCCTTTACATCTTTGTTTCTAAGTGTGTATATAAGGGGGTTCATCATAGGTGCGATGATCCCATAGAAAAGGGACACCATCTTTCCCCGGTCCTTGGAGGTAGGGGATGGTGGTTGCAGATACATATAGATAGCAGTGCCATAGAAAAGAGACACCACAATTAGGTGGGAGCCACATGTCCCAAATGCCTTTCGCCGACCTTCAGCTGACTGTATTCTCAACACTGCTTGGGTTATGAAAGCATATGAAATAAGTATGAGTGTCACAGGTAGTAGAAGGAATATCACACTGATAAAGAATAGTTCAGCCTCATTTGCAGTTGTGTCAGCACATGACAGCTTGAGCAGAGCAGGGACTTCACAGAAGAAATGATCCACTTTTTTGTGGCCACAAAATGGCATCTGAAGGGTCAAGGTGGATTGTAATACTGAGTTTCCAAAGCCACCAATCCAGGATGCAGCTGCCAACTGGAGGCAGAGCCTTTGGTGCATGATGACTGAGTAATGGAGAGGCCGACAAATAGCTACAAACCTGTCAAAGGACATGACGGCCAGGAGAAGACATTCAGTGGAACCCAAGGCCAGAGAAATGAGAAGCTGGACCACACAGCCACCATAACTAATTACCTTCCTGGTCCTGCATATGTTTACCAGCATTTGTGGAACTATACTCGTGGTGTAGCAAAGGTCTAGGAAAGAGAGACTGGTAAGAAAAAAATACATGGGAGTATGGAGTTTGGGGTCCAGGTGGGCCACAAGAATTATGGCCAAATTGCCAAAGATTGTCAAGATATAGGAAACCAGGAACACCACAAAGAGTGGGAGTTCCAGCCATGGTCGATCTGAGAAACCTAACAGGATGAACTCCCATAGGATGCTCTCATTTACGTTATTCATGTTAAATGGTTTGACTGTTGGTTCTCTGAAATACAAAAAGTCAACAATTTCATAAAAGCAGAATTATTGGCTATGTCAGTTAGTTATGGTCATTTTGCTAGCAATTTCCATAAACTGACATAATACTATCAATAATATGAACAATTTATTGAAAAAATATAAATATTTATTTCTAAGTATTTCAAGTGTGTTTCTATATTTGTAAAAGTATGTTCTAAGGTACATTCAAAAAATTTTAAATATGATATTTGATAAGTTTTAATGTTCACAGACTATCCTTGATTTTCTGTTTTTGTGGAAAAAAAAAATTTTTCTCACTTCCTTCCACCTAGATACCTACTATTAGGTAGATGTCAACACAATTCTTCTTGTTTAGTATTACACCTCAATGTCAGTGGGTCTACCTTTTTACGTGAATCAGTTAAATTATTTAAACTCCACACCCTCCTCAAAAAAAAAAAAAAAGTAGACAAATTTTATCAGACACATTTAAAGGAGACATATACTTTTTTTGTGAGTAGCTCATGGAAGTTGTATGGAATTATTTTACTTAGTAACATGAAATTTTCAGTCTGGGAGGCCTGGATTCCTATCCCTACTTTCCCAAAAGGGTTATATTACCCTGGAAATATTTCTTATCCTATGATTTTCAGGCTCCTTATTTGTAAAATGAAGATGATAGTAGTTTTTAAAATTGTCTTGCTGTGAACTGCAAGTGATACATAGTTTAGCCTGAGGTCTTTGGAAATAGGGCAGCATGGATGAAGAGAACTGTACAGATCTAAGTCCCTGAAGGGCTCAGCCGCTCCTCAGAAAATCTACTTACATAGTGATACCGCCTCAGAAACCCAACAAGGGGTCGCTATGAGTCGGGTCCAACTTGACAGCACATAACAACAACAGAGGGGCTCAGAGAGGATTTTTAAAGCTTTAAATTTCCTAGGGTTAACATAGAAAGGGAAGGGGGCAGTGGTGGTTCAGTGGTAGAATTCTTGCCTTTTATACTTGAGAGTTCTGGTGGCATAGTGCCTAAGGCATTTGAATGCTAATCAGAAGGCTGGTGGTTCAAACCCACCAGCCACTACTCATTAGGAAGACTGGACAATCTATTTGTAGAGATACTGCTTTGGAAGCCCAAAGAGGGGTCGCTATGAATGAGTTGGATACGACTCAATGGCAGTGAGTTTTTGTTTATACAGGAGACCCAGGTTCAATTCCTGGCCATTGCCCTTCATTCATAGTCACCATCTGTCCATTAATGAAGGCTTGTGTGTTGCTATGTTTCTGGGCAGCTTTCAGGGGACCTTCCAGACTAAGTGGGACTGTTGTTTTTTTGTTATTGTTATTGTTGTTGTTATGTGCCACTGAGTCATCTCCAACTCATAGTGACCTTATATATGACAGGATGAAACACTGCCTGGTCCTATGCCAACCTCATGATCCCTACTACACCTGAGCCCATTGCTGCAGCCACTATGTCAGTCCATCTTGTTGAGGGCCTTCCCTTCTTTCATTGACCCTCCACTTTACCAAGCATGACATCCTTCTCTAGAGAACGACCCCTTCTGACAACATGACCAAAGTAGGTGAGACCAGTCATGGGGATGGCACAGGACTGGCAGCTTTTCCTTCTGCTGTGAGTGAGGTACGCAGCTAACAACAACCACCAATGGAAAATGGCTCTGCAAGTTGAAAAATCACCTTTCCATTCCCTCCATAATCCCCAAGCCATCAGCTCAACAACAGAGGTCATGGTAGCCAACTTGTGTGAAGTATACATGTGATCTTTAATGTAAATTGCCTGGCACAGAGAAACACAGCTGTATAGTGGAAGTATGACAGTAATGCAGGAAATCTGAGATGTTTTGGGTAGAGGTTATCCAGAGCCCTATATTTCTGGAAATACTAATACAAGTCAATGGCATCAACTGAAAATGTGTTCATTCCAATGAAATCTTACCATGACACTCAATTTTAATTATTTTATCAATTCTGAAATGTGAATTTTTCTTTGCTAGGCATACCTACCAAAAAGTAAACAATGTGCATTTTAATTGTCCACTTTTTCTAGAGCTGTTCATCTCCCAAAAATTGTCTCCTTACTATCAGCTATTAAGAAATCAGAGGTCTAGTTTCCAGTCAGATCCCTTATATTTGAAGTGCCAGGAAAAAAAAAAAAAGAAGAAGAAGAAGAAGAAGAAATTAGCTGTCTATAGTCATAGATATGAAATGATGTTCATATAATCTTTAAATGAAAAAGGTAAGTTGCTGAACATTTGTATAGTGTGATCCCGTCAATTAAAGATAGAGGATATCATATGGTAATGTACTTTTTTATATCTATTTATATATATAAGTGCTTACATACACATAAAAAGTTATCTTGAAAGATACAGAAGAAAGTGTTACCCCTGGGAAATGGAGTAGAGAGAGTAATACAGAATTTGCTTATTAATTTCACAGTAATTTTTTAAAACATCTACTCACCATCTCACTTTCTTTATTTTGTTCTCAGACGAGCTTTGCTGTATACTTTAAAACTTTGACCACCAAAAGGGAAGGAATCTTAAATAAATTAATATTTTAAACTCTTAATAGGAGCTCTGGTGCCATAGTGCCTAAGGTATTTGACTACTAACCAGAAGGCTGGTGATTCAAATCCACCAGCCACGCCACTCCTCAGAAGGAAAGTTAGGCAATCTGCTTCTGCAGTGATACCGCCTCAGAAACCCAAGGAGGGGTCGCTATGAGTTGGATCTGACTCAAGGGCAGTGTGTTGTGTTGCATTAAACTCGTAATACCTCTTTAAAATTTCATTTGAAGGAAATCTCTGCAAGGAGCTTTACAAAGGATGGAGTGTGAGAGCATGTTTTAATCTTATTGACAAAATAATGTGGCTAAGGAATTTGGCAAAACAGGATAAATGACATCACTAAAGAGAGATTTCACATACCTCACAATCTCCTTGAGTTTTGTACTGATCCCCTCAAGTCTGTGTAACTGGGGTGGCCTCCTTTACTCCTGTTGTCCTGACATAATAGAGTCCCTGCTGTTCTCAGAAGTATTCCTGTCAACATGGTAAGGTATAAGGTCACCCTAACTATAAAATTGAAAAGTGAAATAATCTTCATAATATTGTTCGGGAAGTATCATATCATTGAGGACTTGGCATTTGTTTTCTCCTCTAACAGGTCAATGGCTTTTCCTGACTGGCCCTCAATCTGGTGCTTCTCCTTTTGAGCTCAGAGTCCCTCTCCACTCAAGTTACAGAAGAAGGAAGAAGTCAGTTGACTCCTTCACAGCCAGTTGAGCCCTTTGCTCTGACATTCAGTGCTTATCAAGGTAATAAACTGATTTTGTCATCAACACAATATATGGGTTAGTGTTTCCTGTCATATGTGATATATCTCCATCCTGTAGTCAGTGAAGGCAAAACCCAAACCAAACCAAACCTAGTGCCATTGAGTTGATTCTCATTCAGAGACCCCCAGTGAGTTTCCAAGGCAGTAAATCTTTATGGAAGAAGATTGCATCATCTTCCTCCCTCCTTACAGCTGGGTTTGAACTGCTGCTCTTAGGGTTAACAGCTGAATGCCTTATCCACTATGCCACCAAACTAAAACCACAACCTAACTCATTGCAATCAAGTCCATTCCCACTCATAGTGACTCCTTTTGGTTTCTGAAGTGGTAAATCTTTACAGAAGTAGATTTCCCAGTCCTCATTCCAAGGAGTGGCTGATGGGTCTGAACCACCAGGTTTTTGGTTAGCAGTCAAATGCCTTAGGGACTGCACAGCCAGAGCTGCTCACTAGGCCACCAGAGCTCTCCACTATGCCACCAGAGCTCCTTAATGAAGGCAAAGGGATGTGAAAAAGAATATTTCTCACTCCAGCGGAAGCCCTGAGCAGATTAAGAATGATGAGGCGAGTCGGAAAGATGGACAAGAATCAGGAGATTTCCGAGCACTGACTCTCATTTCCTGCTTTACTCACTTTTGTGCACATGTGCTCATCTTACAAACATACAGTGACCCCAAATATTACCCACCCTTGAAAGCATCTGGTAGCACAGAGCCTAAGGCACTTGACTGCTAACCAGACGGCTGGCGGTTCAAACCCACCAGCCACTCCTCGGAAGGAAGGTTGGGCAATCTACTTCCGTAGTGATACTGCCTCGGAAACCCAAGGAGGGGTCACTATGAGTCGGGGCCGACTCGATGGCACATAACAACAACAACAACATGGAAAGAGTGTCGAGATAAGAGGTAACAAGAGTTTTAGTTCCAAATCTGCCAGTAAGTTGACATATAATTGGGTGAGTTTGTTAACAGCTCTGGATGTCAGTTTTATTTTCTGTAACATTAAGGCTTTTCTTTCTTATTTTTGTATTGAGGTAAATATGTAGCTAACAAAACATTTTCCATTTCTACACTCTTCACATGTACAGTTTAGTGACATTAATTATAAGTTCATGTTTTCAGCCATCACCATTCTCAACTTTTCTGTCACTTTTAACAGAAGCTCAGCATTCCCTAAGCATTGTGTCTTCCTTTCCCCTTCCTAATAAACTGATCTCTGTACATTTGCCTATGCTAGATATACATTGGGAGCTCTGGTGGCATATACATTATGGCTTTTCCACTTTTTTTCATGATATATAAGTGATCTAGTGGTGCAGTGGTTAAAACATCTGCCTGCGAACCATAACGTTGGTGGTTTGAACTCACCAGCCATTCATGGGAGAAAGTTAAGACAGTCTGCTTTCATAAAGATGTATAGCCTTGAAAACGCTGTGGGGAAGTTCTACTCTGTCCTATAAGGTCACTATATGTAAGAATTAACTCAATGGCCATAGCTGGGTTTCAGAACATAACTGTTTATTTTCAATGTTTTCCAAATTATCTCATGTCATATATATATATCCAAATACCATACAGAACTTCCACCTTCATGCTGGACTTGGGGATGAGTAAGAGCAGTCAGTTGTCCTACTCAACTAATACATTGTACCTTGGCTTAGCAGTACAAGGATGTTGGTCCAAATATATTTCCAGTTTTTGAAAGACTAATTTGATAGGCAGAAATGTGAATTTCTGTGCTCGAAGAGGTTAACTTACTTTTCCAAGGTCCTAGAGCTAGTAGGAAGCAGACCAAAGACTAGAACATAAGACTTATGAGCTTTAAAGTTCATATTTCTCATAGAGATGACAAATATAC
This sequence comes from Orycteropus afer afer, assembly GCF_000298275.1. NCBI lineage: Eukaryota > Metazoa > Chordata > Mammalia > Tubulidentata > Orycteropodidae > Orycteropus > Orycteropus afer. The sequence goes on along the minus strand of NW_006922271.1, from coordinate 1,050,149 downwards.
TCAAAAAAAACATTGTATTAAAATTAAATAAATAAAGCTGTATACAGAAACTGAAGTTGAGTGAATCAGACTTTTCCTAGCAGATAATTTGTTCTCTTCTTGAGATTTGAATTATAAACAGCTCCTGAGATGAGTGCTTACCAAAAAATCCCCAGTGCCATCTAGTCAATTCTGACTCATAGTGACTCTATAGAACAGAGTAGAACTGGCCCATAGGGTTTCCAAGCTATAATCTTTACAGAAGCAGACTCTCTCATCTTTCTCCCTGGAAGGGCTGGGGGGATTGAACCACCAACCATTGGTTAGCAGCCAAATGCTTTAACCACTGCACCATCAGAGCACCTAGATAAGTGCTTACAACACTCAATTTTTAATATATTATTCATTAATCCTGTGGAGTGTATTCTACTTACCTCCATTTTAAGCAGTAGAGATGGGTCAATTATTTTTAAGTCCAAAAATTGTGAATTCAAATAGAACTAATTTAAAGTGCACAGATACAATGACATCTTCATATACTATTTAATTGTGCAACTGATTTGATGAAATTCATTCAACTTCTTTTACTTCCATTCAATGTGCAGCAAGTCATGAAGTCTCCAATCAGGGTTAACTGGAGGATAAGGATGAAATATTGCAGACGACCAGGACATGTTTTTCTCTTATCACATTGCCTGGCAGAAGGGAATCAATTGCGATTTTCAGAGATGTTTTCCAAAATGAATAAGAAATGTGGTGTACTTTATGAATATTGGTGTTTGTTTTAGTCTCTGACAGAACTGTCAAACACTAAATTACCAAAGTCTTTCTCTTAGTTTATAGTAATTATAAACTATACCCCTATCCCCAGTGGGAAAAGAGAGAGAAAAGATCTCTATGAAGCCATAGTCCTCTTTCATAATTGATTAACTCTGTAAACCCCTTTCTCTTGGGACTGAATCCTCAGCGTTTTCTAAGGCAAAATAAATTTCAGTATGACTAAAACATCCTATCAAAGAAAGTTTGAATTTGTGCTACTGAATTTAGATTAAATGTCTTTTGTAAACTATTCAATGAGTTTTCTGAAGTCATCTAATTCCTTCCATATGGAAGGAATTTTTTCACTTTATGTATAAAACTTCTAAAACCCCATCTGAGGTCATGACACTAATGCATAGATTTCTGTACCAGAGAATAGCCCCCACTGACGTGTTAAAGGAACTCTTGTGGTGGAGGGGTTCCAGTATTTGGTGGCTAACTACAAGTTCTGCCATTCCAACCCACCAGCCCCTCCGTTGGATGAAGATAAGGCAGTCTGCTTCTGTAAATATTTATAATCTTGGAAGCCATATGGGGTCATATCTACTCTATCCTATATGGTCACTATGAGTTAGAATTGGCTTGATGACAATGGGCTTGTTTTTTTTTTGTTGTTGTTGTTTTTGTTGTTTTGACTTTGTTTTGTAATGTGTTAAGAAATTTGTTAATTAACTTGAAGCACCATGAGTCTGAAGGACAGAATGGAAACTTAAAAAAAAAAAAAAAAGTACATCTTTGTATAAAATGGTGTAAAAAAATATCATATCTATCAACATATCTATCCTAATTTTCGTGAATCTTGAATTTGCAGGCCTAGTTATGGTCTTCCTTAGCCTGAAATTTTATAAGCCCCTAAGATTTTCTTGTAACATTTTAAAATTTATTTATAATATAATATTTAATCCAGCCAGAATTTATTTTCTTATGCTGTGATAGTGAGGTTCATTTTTATTTCTGTTCTACATGGATGTTGTTATGTTGTTCTTATGTGCCATTGAGCTAGACCTGACTCATAGTAACCCGTCCTTGGGTTTCCAAGGTGGTATCACTACAGAAGTAGATTGCCCAACCTTCCTTCCGAGGAGTGGCTGGTAAGTTTGAACCACCAGCCTTCTGGTTAGCAGTCAAGTGCCTTAGGCACTACGCTATATGGAAAATACATATGTATAGTTATGAAAAATAAAGATTTAGATTTTTGAACATGAAGGAGGTTGCTTATAAACAAATTTTGGGGAAATGAAACCAAAACCTACAAACTGCTGTATTGGAAAATGACAAATGATATGCTAGACAATTTAAAGAATAGCAAATCCAAATGAGAAATAGATATAAGAAAATAAGTTCAAATTCTCAAATATTTAGAGGAGGATTTGTTAAAGTAACAGTGATAAAGCTCTTCACAGTCCCCAGACTGGAAACAATAGAACAATTCTACCGCAAATGGGGATGAAGGAAAAAGCTACTCACAAATTACTATTGGAAATTCAAAGTGCTACGGGTTTTCTGGGGAGAAATCTGGCAATAGCTGCTAATAGTTATGTATGTTCTCAGCTTAGAGCTATCACTCTGAGAAATTTTTCTCTTGGAAAGGAAATTAACAGTATATAATGGTAGCTCTGGTGGCGTAGTGATGAAGGCATTTGACCACTAACCAGAAGGCTGGCGGTTCAAACCCACCAGCCACTCCTCGGAACGAAGATTGGGCAATCTACTTCCCTAGAGATACTGCCTTGGAAACCCAAGGAGGGGCTGCTTTGAGTCCAATTGACTCAAAGGCAGTGAGGTGTTTTTTTTTTTTTGGCTTAAATGGCATATGCACAATTTGTATTTTAGAAATGTATTAATGGCCAAAAAATGGAGGAAAATGTACTCCTCTGATAAGGGAGTTACTATAATTAATATATCCTCATGGTTAGAATAATACACATCCTTGTAACATGAGGAATTATAGAAATAACAGATAGCTTAGAGATATTTTCCTGAAGTATTATTGAAAAGCAAATAAAAATGGGACAAATGGAATTGACATGGTCCAAATATTACTTAATGAAAATATTTAAAATATCCTGAATATGATTTCATGTACTGTATATCTATATGAGATTACATGAGAAAATATCTGTAAATATTGATTTTATCGTTCATATTGTCCCTGACTTGGCTTTTGTGAGGGCCTTCAAATTGACTTCTAAAATCTTTTGACATGCCACCATTATCTCTGGAGCATTTCCTTCCTCTGTGGCACCACCAGATATTCTAGAATCATCCTACACTCTTATTGCTCCAGCAATGGAATCAACCATTTCTCCAAGGATTCCTGTTTCCTTTCACTGAAAAAAAAAATGTATTTAGAAATCAATATCTATTCTCTTGGTGTGCATGTCACTACCAAGGTGTTATTCTTTTCAGGCTCATTGAATAGAGCTTTCTTGATGGTGGTAGTGGTTGCTGTCGGGTCAATTCTTACTCAGCAATGAACACCACGTTTTACAGAGTAGAAATGCTGCATAGAGTTTCCTTGGCAATCTTACCCGAAGTGAATGGCTAGGTCTTTTCTTCTCCGGTGCTACTGGGAGGTTTTGAAACACTAACATTTAGGATTAATGGTCAAGTCTAAATCATTTGCACCACCTGGGAACCTTGAATAGAGCTTAGAAAAATACATATGTGTATGTGTATGTAAGGGAGCTCTGGTAGCATAGTGGCTACAGCACTTGACTGCTAACCAGAAGGCTGGTGGTTCAAATCCACCAGCCACTCCTCGGAAGGAAGATGGGGCAATCTACTTCCGTAGTGATACTGCCTCGGAAACCCAAGGAGGGGTCGCTATGAGTTGGGGCCGACTCGACGGCAAACAACAACAACATGTGTATGTATATATAATATGTATCCATGCATTCACATATATACACACATGTATCTTTATTTCTATATTCATATATCTTTGTGTGTGTATTGACTACTATTATTTACCAACACTAATAATTTAGCTATTTTCTCCCATACCCTATTTTAGTATGGTTATGGTCTCATTTTCAGTATAGGTTGTTGTTGTTGTTATTAGGTACCATCGAGTCAACTGCAATGCATGGTGACCATATGTACAACAGGATAAAACACTGCTCAGTTGTGTGCCAGCTTCACAATCCTTACTATACTTGACCCCATTGTCAGCAACTGTGAAAATCCATCCTTTTGAGGGTCTTCCCCTTTTTCACTGACCTTCTTCTTTACCTCACATAATATCCTTCTCCAGGGCATGGTCCGTTCTGACAACATGACCAAAGTAGGAGAGACAAAGTCCGCCCATTCTTGGAACTCCAGCTGCACATTTTCCAGGACAGATTTGCTTGTTCATCTGGCAGTCTGCAGTATTTTCAGTATTCTTTGCCAACAGCACAATTCAAAAACATCAACTCTTCTTTGATCTTCCATATTCATTGTCCAGCTGTCATATACGTATGAGGCAATTACAAATACCATGGCCTGGGTTAGGTGCACCTTAGTCTTCAAAGAGACATCTTCGCTCTTCAGCACTTTAAAGAGGTCTTTTGTAGCAGATTTGCCCAGTGCGATATGATGTCTGAATTCTTGACTGCTTTTTCCATGGGTATTGATTGTGGATCCAAGTAAAATGAAATCTTGGAAAACTTCAATCTTTTCTCCATTTATCATGATGTTACTTACTGGACCAGTTGTGGGGATTTTCATTTTCTTTATGTTGAAGTGTAATCCATACTGCCCACTGTAGTCTTTAATCTTCATCAATAAGTGTTTCAAGTCATCTTCCCTTCCAGCAAGCAAGGTTCTGTCATCTGCATATCACAGGTTGCTAATTTGTCCTCCTCTAATCCTGATGTTGTGTACTTCTTAATATAGACTAGCTTCTCAGATTATCTGTTCAGCATACAAATTGAGTAAATGTGGTAAAATAATCCAACCCCAACCACACCCTTCCTGATTTTAAACCATGCAGTATCACCTTGTTCTGTTCGAATGACAGCATTCTGGTCAATCAATGGACAGGTTCCTCATGAACACTATTAAGTGTTCTGGAATTCCCATTCTTCTCAATATTATCCATAATTTGTTATGGTTCACACAATTGAGTGCTATTGCATAGTCAATAAAACACAAGCAAACATCTTTCTAGTGTTCTTTGCTTTTAGCCAAGATCCATCTGACATCAGCAATGATATCTCTTGTTCCATGTCCTCTTCTGAATCCTGCTTGCATTTCTGGCAATTCCCTATCAATATAATGTTGCAACTGTTTTTGATTGATCTTCAGCAAGATTTTATTTGAGTGTGATACTAATGATGCTATGTGATAATTTCCACATTCTGTTGGATCACCTTTGTTTGGAGTGGGTACAAATATGGATCTCTTCCAGTCAGTTGTCCAAGTGACTGTCTTTCAAATTAGTTGGCATAGACTAGTAATTACCTCCTGTGCAGCATACATTTGCTGAAACATCTTAATAAGTATTCTTCAATTTCTGGAGCCTTATCTCCCCGATTCATTCAGTGTAGTTCTGACTTCCTCCTTCAATACCATCAGTTTCTGATTATATGCCACCTCCTGAAATAGTTGAACATTGACCAGTTTTGTTTTTTTTCCTTTTCTTTCAATGACTCTGTGTATTCCTTCCATCTTCTTATGATGCTTTCTGCATCATTCAATATTTTGCCTGTGGAAACCTTCAATATTGCAACTTGAGGCTTGAATTTTTACTTCGGTTCTTTCTGTTTGAGAAATGCTCAACATTTCCTTCTGTTTTGGTTTTCTAACTCCATCTTTCCACATTTCATTACAATAATTTATTTTGTCTTCTGGAGCTGCTCTTTGAAATCTTCTGTTCAGCTCTTTTGTCTTATCATTTCTTCCTTTAGCTTTATGTACTTTCCACTTGAGAGCAAGTTTCAGAGTCTCTAATGACATCCATTTTGGTCTTTTCTTCCTTTCCTGTCTTTTTAATGATCTTTTGCTTTCTTCATGTGTGATGTTCTTGATATCATCTCACAATTGATCTGGGTTGTTGTCATTAGAGTTCAGTGTGTCAAATCTATTCCTCAGATGGTCTCTAAATTCAGGTGGAATATAATCAAGGTCATATTTTGGTTCTTCTGAACTTATTTTAATTGTCTTCGGCTTCAGCTCAAACTTGCATATGAGCATTTGATGGTCTGTTCCAAAGTCAGCTCCTGGCCTTATTTTGTATGAAGGTATTGAGTTCCTCCATCTTCTCTTTCCCCAGATGCAGTTGATCTGATTTCTGTGTATTCCTTCTGGTGAGGCATACGTATAAAGCCACTAATTATGTTTTTGAGAAAGTATTTGCAAAGAATAAGTCATTGGTCTTGCAGAATTCCATCAGGTAATCTCTGGTGTCATTTCTATCACCAAGGCCATATTTTCCAACTACAGGTGATCGTTCTTTGTTTCCAACTTTCACATTCCAATCACCAATAATCATCAATACATCTCAATTGCATATTTGGTCAATTTCAGACTGCAGAAGGTAGTAAAATTCTTCAATTTCTTCATTTTTGGCTTTAGTGGTTAGTGTGTAAATTTGAATAATAGTAGTATTACTTGTAGCCATATGGATATTGTCCTATCACTGACAGCATTGTACTGCAGGATAAATCTTGAAATGTTCTTTGTGACTATGAATGCCACGTTGTAGTATAGGTAGGTTCATTTATTCACTTTGGTACCCACCTCTCCAATCTAGCACATTTTAATTATTTATTTAAATGTTGAATACGTGATCTGTTATTATAAGAGGAAGAACTATACAAAAGTTATACTCAGGAAATTGTCAGCCCCTCTCATCCCTTTCACCCAATTTCTGTTCCCCTGTTCTTCATACTGTCTTCCATATCTTTTACCAATCTCATTAGTTTCTTCTTACTTTACTTCTTCTTGCACAAATAACAGATATAAATAGATAGATGATGATAGATAGATAGATAGATAGATAGTTGTGTGTGTATATATATGGGTATGTTGTTGTTGTTGTTGTTTGCTGTTGAGTCAGACCCAACTCGTAGAAACCCCTTCTTGGGTTTCTGAGGTGGTATCACTATGGAAATAGATTGCCCAACCTTCCTTCAGAGGAGTGGCTGATGGGTTTGAACCACCAGCTTTCTGGTTAGCAGTCAAGGGCCTTAGGCACTCCACTACCAAAGCTTCCATTTATAAATGTACATATATATAATTGTGTGTGTGTGTATATATATATATATATATATATATGTATGTATGTATATGTATATGTATATATGTATATATAATTGTACACAGCCAGAATGCTCCTTGGAAGTGAGAATGGCCAGACTTCATCTCACCCACTTTGGTCATGTTGTCAGAAGGGACTATTCCTTGGAAAAGGATATTATGTTTGGCAAAGTGGAGAGTCAACAAAAAAGGGGAAGACCCTCAACAAGATGGATTGACACAGTGACTGCAACAATGGGCTCAGGTGTGGCAAAGAGTGTTGCACTGGCACAGGACTGGGCAGCACTTCATTCTGTTGTACATGGGGTCCCTATGACTCGGAGCTGATTTGAAAGCACCTAACAATGACAATAACATATAATTATGTTGCACCTAACAATGACAATAACATATAATTATATAATTGTGTTCTCTTCATTCTTCAATGAAAGATAACAGATAATAGAAACTCCTTGCACTTTATTTTTACATTTGCTCTGGTAGCATAGTGCCTAAGGCACTTGACTGCTAACCAGAGGCTGGCAGTTCAAGCCCACCAGCCACTCCTCGGAAGGAAGGTTGGGCAATCTACTTCCGTAGTGATACCACCTCGGAAACCCAAGGAGGGGTCGCTATGAGTCAGATCCGACTTGATGGCATATAACAACAACAATATATTTTACATCATCCTACATTGGTTTATAAAGATCTTCCTCATTATATTTCTTAAAACTTTTATTTTGAAATAATTAAAAATGCACAAGAAGTTGCAAAATAATAGTAACAGTAATACAGAATGATCCTGTGTACCCTTGACCCCCTTCCTCTCAATGGTAAGATCTTGTATAACTATTGTACAATATCAAACTAAGAAATTGATATTGATACAATCCACACATCTTACTCAGATTTCACCAGTTTTACACATACTAATTTGTATGTGTATGTGTGTATATGTAGTTCTGTGCAAATTTAACATGTGTAGATTCATATAACCATTATCACAATCAAGATACACAATTGTTCCAGCACTACCAATATTCCTCATATTTCCACTTTATAGTCAGAGCCATCTCTTTCTCCTCTCACTACCCCATCCCTAACCCCTGGCAACCACCAAAGTGTTATCTGTCTCTTCAATTTTGTCATTTAGAGAATGTTATATAAATAAAATCAAATAGTATGTTACCTTTTGAGATAGCCTTTTTATTTCACTCAATATAATTCCATTGGCATCCATCTAAGTTATTGTATGTACCAATACTTTCTTCCTTTTTATTGCTGAGTAATATTTCATGTATAGTTGTACTACAGTTTGCTTAATCATTCACTCACTGAATGGCATTTGATTATTACAAATAAAATGTCTATGAACAATAAGACCTTGATCTTTGCATGAGCAGAAGTTTTCATTTTCCTAGGATAAATACCGAGGCTGGGTCATATGGCAAGTGTACATACAGTTTTTAAAGAAGCTGTTTTCCAGAATGATTGTACCATTTACATTCCCACCAGTAATATATAAGATATCATTTTTCAGACATTTGATGCTATTGCTATTTTTTATTATAGCTGTTCTAATAAATGAATAGTCATATTACATTATAGATTTAATTAGCATTTCCCTAAAGACTAAAGATATTAAACATATTTCCATGTGCTTATTTCCTATCACAGTATCTTCTTTGGTAACAATATTGGATTGTCTGGGTTTTTTAATCTTGAGTTTTGAGGGGTTTTTTAAAATATATTTTAGTTATGAGTCTGTTGTCAGATATATGGTTTGTAAATATTTTCAGCCAATCTGTAACTTGTTTTGGTGCTCTTAGCAGGGTCTTTCACAAAGCAAATACTTTAAATCTTGATAAAGTCCCATTTATTGAATTTTTCTTTTATGGGTCATGTTTTTGGTATCATGTATGAGAACTCTCTACATTGTCCTTCATCCCCAAGATCATCTCTTACATTTTCTTCTAAAATATTTATAGTTAAATTTTGCATTAAAGTCTATGATCCAGAAGGAGGTGGCCCAGGGTGACAGCTGTGATAGTTAAGGTATGTGTCATTTTCCTGGATCTGATTTAGAGTGGCTGGGTAGCTGGAGGTACTTATTCCCCAGGATAAGATTAATAATCAGCTCCATGGTAGAATTTGCCACAAGCAGCTAAGTAGCTGCTTAAGGGATGTGGTCTGCTTCTAGTGTATAAAGAGAAGCTTGGGGAATGGTCTGCAGCTTCTGGAATGTTTAAATCCTGTTCATAGCCTAGCTGTCAATCAGCAGCCTGCCATGTTGTCCACCAATCTTGGGACTATTAATGAACTTGAATCAGTGGCCTGCCATGTGGTTTGGTAATATTGGAACTATGCCTTTTCACTTGTCAACCTGAGGTTTGTCAGACTCAGCAGCTGGCAGCTGCCTGAGTGAAGAAATCCTCCAGCTTCAGTGGGCCAGAAGCAAGAAGCAAAGCTGAAGGTCAAAGTTGAGGTGCTTTCACCCAGTCCCTAGAGCCTAGTACTTTGAGCTCAGACTTCTAGCCTTCAAAACTTTAAGAGAATAAACTCTTATTTGTTAAAGCCATACCATTTGTGGTATTTCTGTTAGAGTGGCAGTAAGTAACCAAAACAGCAGCATAGTCAGATGTCTCATAATGTTTCTCTTGTAACAAAGATTGGAGAAAACAAGTGAATCAGATACAGATGACAATTTTACCCTGAGGATCAAAGGTAAGGATAAAGAATAGGACTGAGTGTCAAGTGGTAGGAGAGACTGAAGAGAAACAGAGGACATGGAGATTATGGATTGTCAGTGCCATGCCAGCCAAACCTGCACAGTGTGGCCATGATGAGACAAAGCAAGCAGCTTTCCCAGCTGAAGCCCCATCATCAGGTTCAGCCAAGCGGGAGTGACTCTGCACCCATATCCAGATGCAGGGTGTTTCTCACCCGCAAAACTTAAGTGCAGTCACCCTACCCAGAACATCCCTATACTCCCCCATGTCAGAGGCCTGCAGACCTGCACTGCCTCACACCTTCCTCATCTTCCCCACCTCCTAGTGAGTCAACACCCCCTGAACCAGTGGCCCATGCACTGGTGGCACCTGACTCTTTGCTCTGTCTTGGGTATGCAGATTGGTGATGCCCTCCTTTCTGCCCAGCCATTAGCACTGGGGTCCCCTGAAATGATCACACCTTCTCCTACATCCAATTGTCCATAATCACTAGAGTCAGGAGCCTGCAAACCAGAAGAGTCCTCATCTGCACCCAGCCACCCACACTAGAGGTTCACAGACCTGTGGTGGCTCCTACTCTCTCCAGCCACCTGTGTCGGGGTCCCTCACCCCATGTCACTTGAACAAACAGGTGCACACCATATTTTTGGGCACCTTTAGACTGTTGGCATCCTCACTACCTTGGCACCTCTCCTGCAAACAGAGATTTGTGCTAGCTCTAACAACCAATGCACAACCCTACCTACCTGGGACGGTTGGAGGGAATTGCAGTACTACTGACGTGGTAACCAACAACATGATCACCCTCATCCCAACCACTCATCAACCAGCAGTGCACATATACAACTCCCAACCCTGCAAATAGTGATAACCCTTCTCCACCTATGCCCAGTTCACCAGCTGGGTAGAAACATCACCTCACCAGCAATGGCAGCTACATCCTCAGACAATTTGCAATGCCAGTGAACACTCACACACACAAATGCTGCTCCACTTACCTGGAGACAAGTGGTGAGATCTCCAGTGCTACCACACTAGCACTAGAGTAGCATACACACCCCACCTACTTGTATACATCAAAACAAAACATCAGGCCACAACCAGCAAACACCTTAATGCATTGGAGACACTGACAATATCAAATCACATAAAGAAGCAGGACAAGATGGCTTCACAAATGGACAAAATAAAGAATTGAAATCTCTCTGGAAGAATAAAAGGTAGAAAATGAAACTACCTGATAAGGAATTCAAAAGACCACTACAAAAAGATATGGGGTTCTTCAAGAACTCAAGAAAGAAATGAAGGAAAACACAGGAAAAAATAAATAACATGAAAAGCAACACTCACTGATCTGCACTGAACACGTTCCCTTGTTACCCTACCGAGAGGGACCAGGTCTTCGGGAGCAAGGCAAGCACGGGCGTAGCACA